>NC_083096.1:6350409-6650409 GCF_949774975.1 Lagenorhynchus albirostris | reverse complement strand
TGGCATTATTTTGTTCTTTTTTATGGCTGAGTAATATTCCTTTGTATATATGTACCACAGCTTCTTTATCCATTACTCTGTTGATGGACATTTAGTTTGCTTCCATGTCTTGGGTCTTGTAAATAGTGCTGCAGTGAACCTTGGAGTGCACGAATCTTTTCTAATTATGTTTTTTTTGAGATATATGCCCTGGAGTGGGACTGCTGGATCATATGGTAATTCTACTTAGTTTTTTAAGGAACCTCCCTACTGTTCTCCATAGTAGTTGTACAAATTTACATTCCTACACAGAGTAGGAGGGTTCCCTTTTCTCCACACTCTCTCCAGCATTTATTGTTTGTAGAAGTTTTCTTTTCTTTTTTTTTTTTTGTGATGATGGCCATTCTGACCAGTGTGAGGTGATACCTCATTGTAGTTTTGATTTGTATTACTGTGATAATTACTGACACTGAGCATCTTTTCATGTGCCTTTTGGCCATCTGTATGTTTTCTTTGGAGAAATGTCTATTTAGATCTGCCCATTTTTTGATTGGGTTGTTTGTTTTTTAGATATAGAACTGCATGATCTGTTTGTATATCTTGGAGATTAATCCCTTGTTGGTCGCATAGTTTGCAAATATTTTCACCCATTATGTGGGTTGTCTTTACTGGTGAGTATCTGGTGAGTTTTCGATATCTGTGGTCAATTATCTTTAGGTATATTTATCATTAACCTGTTTATATCTTTTCTTTTAAAGAGTCTTCGGCTGTAGAATATTTGCCAGTAGATTATGGATTTCCATGTTTAGTTTTATCCATTTTTTACTGGATGCAATAAATTAGTAGCATTGCTTTATTCACACATGACTGCAGTGCAATTCAAAGACCTTGGTGGCATTTTAGAATTATGATGAAATCATCATGGGACCAGATATCCATCATCTTATTTCTCCAAAACGTCACTAAACCATGGCAAGGAGGGGAGGAGCACACACATAAACACGCTTATTGAATGGAAACTTATTTCATACTAACTATGTGGCAAAATGGTGGACTAGCATAGCAGACCAGGAGTTTAAAGAAGAAATAAAAATAAAAAGGAAATATGATGGCCAAACGTTTACAGTTAAAACTTTATAAGAAGATATAGACAGTGGGAATTTAGAAAATTTATTCTCTGGCTCCTGAAAGAAACTGAGTGATAGGAGACCATGAGATTATCAGTTTTCAGAGACACTTCAACAAAGTACTCTGGCAAGGTTGAAGCTTCCGTGAAAGTTCTGTTAATGTCTTTTGCTGATGATCTGACTGTGTGTTTTTAATACTCAGTTTTGAGAATTTTAAAATAGTTTCTACCTACTTGCCCCTTGTTGGATAAATGGTTTGCAAACAGTGTTGCCCATTTTGGAGCTTATTTTCTTTTATTCTTAAAATGGTCTTTTACAAAGGAAGATTTTCATTTTGATGAAGTCCAATAGATCAAAATTTCCTTTTATGAATCATGCTTTTGTTTTCAAATCTAAGAATTCTATTTCTAACCATAGATCCCCAAGATTCTAGACCATGTTTCTTTCTTTATTCTTGAAAGTTTTATATTTTTATATTTTACTTTTAAGTCCATGATCCATTTTGAGTTAATTCTTGTATAAAACATGAGGTTGGTGTTGAAGGTTTGTTAATCACCTATGGATGTCCACTGCTCCAGCTCCATTTGCCAAAGACTCTACATCCTCTCGTGAATAGCTTTTACATCTTTGTTGAAAATCAGGTGGGATTTTTAAAAAAATAGATTTATTTATTTATTTATTTTTGGCTGCGTTTGGTCTTCATTGCTGTGCACGGGCTTTCTCTAGTTGCAGCGCACGGGCTTTCCCTAGTTGCAGCGCACGGGGGCTACTCTTCGTTGCTGTGGCTTCTCTTGTTGTGGAGCATGGGCTCTAGGCATGAGGGCTTCAGTGGTTGCAGTGCACGGGCTCAGTAATTGTGGCTCACGGGCTCTAGAGTGCAGGCTCAGTAATTATGGTGCACTTAGCTGCCCACGGGCTTAATTGCTCCGCAGCACGTGGGATATTTCCAGACCAGGGCTCAAACCTGTGTCCCCTGCATTGGCAGGTGGATTCTTAACCACTGCACCACCAGGGAAGTCCCCAGGTGGGCATTTTGTGTGGTTCTCCTTCTGGGTTCTCTAATCTGTTCCATGGGTTAAGCGTCTATCCCTCTGCTGAAATCACACCGTCTAAAAATGGAAAATTCTAAGGTGAATATACTGAATGTGTAGATGGATAGATGGATGCATGGATAAGTGTAAACATTCAGTGGTTTTCTAAGGTTTTTAAGATACTCTCTAAACTTCTGAACGTAGCTGACAGATTCTTATGTGATCCTGCAATTGCTTATTTTTGGGTATTTTTTCTATATCCCTACTCTGGCACTCTGATACCCAGATAAAATAATATTTAACTTTTCTTCACTGTCTTAAATGGTTTTCTCTGATACCTCTCTCTGTAATGTTCTTACTGTCTGCAAGTTAATTTAACTTGATTTTATTCAGACTTATGGTTCTCACTTAGAAATCAGCTTCTTTGCAAACCTGATGTACGCAGCACTCAGGTTGTATACTTCCTGTGTATACCTATGGCACACTAACCTGTCACATTCGCAGAATTTATCACAGTGACTTGTAAATACCTGTTTATTCTCTGTATTTTACCATTGGGAGACAGTCCTCTATTGGTCTCTCACAGATTTGCATGTCTTTCTAGAATAACAAGAATATAAGGCCTTGACTGCTTTTTACCCAAGCCATTTCTTGGAGTTTGCAAAGCAACTTGAGGACAGGAGTAGTGTGTCTTTCTGGAGCAAACAGCAATTTCGTTTACTGCCAAGCTCAGCAAGTTTCTTCCATAATGCAACCCGCTGGGTGTGCAAGACATCCATCTGGTTCACACAGGGCACAGGGTACAAAAGGAACCAATGCAAACATGACAATCAGGGTGCTTACTTTGCCCTGAGTAATAAAGTCATTTGACTCTCACCTATGAGCCTTGGGTCTTCTGCTACCATCCATGAAACAGCAATCGGTTAACTCAATGCCTTATATATGGGATAAAATCAGAACCCACACTCAACATTTAATACTAAACTCTAAATCATATAAGGGAAAGACATTTCAAACATTTCCTCATTGGGACATAGATATATAGTCTGCACTAATAATTATGTGTAAAATAATTGATAAAATATTATTATATGTTGTAAACATACTTGATAAGGTTAGGAAAGGTCCTTAATCTTAGAGAGCTTGCCCCCTGCCCAGGCCCCCTCAATAGCTTTATCTACTCCATTTGCTACATCCCCTAGGTTGGGCCTTTCTCCCCAGGCTTGATAAAGCAGTCCTAACCACTGCAGTTTTCATTCCACTGCCTCACGTTAGGTTTTCATTATGTTTTCAATTATTATCTTATTAGACTTTTTCCTACTAGTCTATCTGCTCATTGTCACTCCTACATATAACTCCATCTGCAGGCTTCCAGGAGTCATTTTCTTAGAATTAAAGCTCATCTGTGTCTACTAACAGAGGATAATATCCAAAGATACTTTATGATTTGGATCTATCTACTTTTATGCCTCAAATGATGACTATAATTTTGATGAAAAATAACAGGAAGACATCAGCAGATAAGCAAAAGTTCCCTTAATATAATAATATTGATAATTTATAACAGTAATAACATCTAACATATCTTGTTTACTCTGCACAAGGTACTGTTCTAAGCATTGTTCATGATTAAGATATTTAAATCTCAAAATCACTCTGCAAGTACACATTATTATTTGTAGTAGTGGTGGTGGGGGCGGTGGTATTTGTATTTTGTAGAGGAGAAAATATTGAGAAGCAATGCATTTTGTCTGGGTAAATGGTTACATTGTTTAGTAGATACAATGTGTTCTTTTTCGGAAGCTAAGTTCTCTTTCCTTTAAATTCCCTCCTAAGCTCACACACACATTGAGTGGGATGAGAATTCCATCAGGTGTTTGTAAGAATCTCAACCTGACATTCTTAAAGTGTTTGACAGGAGGGGCTTTGTACTCCTGTGACTATTCCTGTGAGAGGCTTTTAGGGATTCTCACTACTCACTAGCTGGGTGTCGGGATGTACAAGTCATCATCAGTTGCAAGACTCGCCATCATGAGTCCCTCTCACCCTGTAGATATTCACATCTGTCCTTGCAGTGTGAACAAGTGTCCAGACCAGTCCCAGAGTAGTCTAAAGCAAAGACTTCAGCCTGGATTTCTGCAGTCATCTCAAAACATGCAATGGGATCTGACATTTGAAAACCAGGAGGGACCTCAGTCCTGCCTAATATTCGTATAACCACAAAACTGAAGTCCGGCCCCAGGCTTACCACTTCCTACTGTATCATACTCTTCACACAGGCTTTCTCCAGCTCTCAGGAGCTTTCCCAGCAACTGCAGAATCATCATGTTGTGCATTTAAATTTCTTGCTCTCCATTTGGACTTCTGTCTCCTCTCGTCTCCTTAAGAGAGATCTAATTATCTTAAGGGCATAGTACACCCATAATGAGTCAGGCAATCCCTTCTGTATCTTCCCATAGAGTTTTCTCTTTTTAACTAATCATACCCTTTAACATGATGGATTGTAATTAGTACTTCAAGTGTCTTTCTCAACAACTAGAATAGGATCTCTTCAAGGCAAGAGTGACTTCTAATTGATCTTAGTACCCTTAGTTCTTAGTACAGCTCCTGGCATATTTTAAAGTTTCCCTAAATATTTGGCTACCCATTTTATTAATGGATTATTTATTTAAACGTCATAGAAAATCTGATAGAAATTCAACTACCATGAGCCAGAATATGATTCCATATATTTTGGTGGAAGTTTGGAGGGCTTTTTTGGTAAAACATATTTGTTCCTATATAATTTTTATGATGGTAATGAGAATTAAAATAAAACTAATTTTTAATAAAAACTATATTTTTATTTTAAATAATGAAAATATGAATAAATGAAATATAAATAAAAATGTAATGCCTTTAAATGTAGTATACACTATTTTAAAATGTCTTATTCTGTTGAAATTTGGTTGC
The DNA here is from genome assembly GCF_949774975.1 of Lagenorhynchus albirostris. Classification (NCBI taxonomy): domain Eukaryota; kingdom Metazoa; phylum Chordata; class Mammalia; order Artiodactyla; family Delphinidae; genus Lagenorhynchus; species Lagenorhynchus albirostris. The sequence continues at coordinate 6,645,320 of NC_083096.1, read as the reverse complement.
AGTTTAAAAATTTTTAAATAAAACAATTAGTTGACCATAAAACATAGGAAGAGAACATTCATGAAATATGTGACCTCAATCAGTTTGACTCCAGATGCAATATCCCCCATGCTGACAGCATAGTTAAAGTTTCACTGTATAAATTATCTTTGGAAAATTAGAAACTTGTTTAACAACTTCTATTATGAACCTTTAGACATATAGGATAACAAAATCTATCCTACATATTTTAATAAATCTCTTATACTGAATTATTCCTCACACCAGTCTCAAGGTAATATATCGGATTATAGTCATCTTATCTATTTTAGGAAATAGGGGAATTTGAAAGATTAATTCGAGTGTCTGGAATTAAACAAGGGATTGGGTGGAAATTAGTTTGCTTTTCAAAAGATGCCGTTGGGGGATTCATTTCTAGATCAGTGCTCTAAGCACTGCTCTCTGAATTATTTTCCTTGTTGTTTCAGCTTACCTGTTCTGACATGATAACTTCATAGCATTAGAAAATATCTTTCTGATCAGGATTAGTAGTTTAACATCCAAGGAGTACCTGACCTGAATGGAGAGGGACTATAGTTCAATGGTTAAGAACTTGTGCTCAGGCATAACATAAATTGAGTTCAAATACTGAGTTCTATAGAACCTTTTGAAAGGTACATTTTTCTATATATGTTTCTCTATTTGTAAAAACAATATCCTTCCTAGTGTTGTTTCAAGGATTAACAATGGTGGTTAATAATAACTGAGGACTTATAGGATCTCAATTTCATTTTCACAATAATCATGTGAAGTTGGCACTATTATTATTCTCATTTACAGATGAGGAAACTGAGAAATTTAAACAGTTAAAGCCATCTGTCCAAGGTAATATAGCTAATGAGCAGAATGGATGAGATGGGACTTATAGCATTTGAGCCTAACCCATTTTAAAAACTGAAGAAGATTATCTAGTAAGCATTCCAAAATAATAATTGGCATGCTCATTATTACTCCAGAAACTGGTCTGTTTAAATTGACTAAACTCAATAAGACAAAATAACAAATGATCTTTCTTCCTCACCACTGTTTTCTGTTGAATACTCTCTGTCTGCCCCTTGACAAGATCTTTTATTTTTAAATAAATTTATGTATTTTATTTATTTTTGGCTGCATTGGGTCTTCATTGCTGCGTGTGGGCTTTCTCTAGTTGCAGCGAGCAGGGGCTACTCTTCGTTGCGGTGCGCAGGCTTCTTATTACGGTGGCCTCTCTTGTTGTGGAGCCCAGGCTCTTGGCACGCGGGCTCAGTAGTTGTGGCTCACAGGCCTAGTTGCTCCGTGACTTGTGGGATCCTCCTGGACCAGGGATCAAACCCGTGTTCCCTGCACTGGCAGGCGGATTCCTAACTACTGTGCCACCAGGGAAGCCCCTTGACAGGATCTTGATATAGAGGCACTTGGCCACTTTATAGGCATTTCATGCTCTGGCCTCTGTGTCTCAGGAAGGCTGCTGGTGGCTGAATCCCACAGATGCTACCCTGGCCAGACCTCCATTAAGCCTTATCCTGTAGACAGGCTGTGGGAGACACTCTGGGCCCCATCTCCTCATCCCCAGAGCACTGAGAGTCTTCAAATCGTTGCAGAAACACGTCAGCACCACTACAGTTGTTCTGAGCACCGCGGATGTTTGCATTCCATTGTGGTGTAGGCACTATCCATTTAAAAAAGCCACAGATACCAAATGAAAGCAAGAACTGGTATAGGAAGAGAGAGAGAGAGGTGAGAACCTTTTCCAAAAAGAGGCAGAATAAAATGAAGCTCTCCAAAAAGCCATCAAGATTTCTCTAGGACTGTGCAACTAGTAGCTGATATAGAGTCCACTATTATCCATACTCAGTCTCCGAGTGTCGGTGGTGTTGGAAAACAGCTAGATGGAAGATAATGATGATAGCAAGGTGGCGTGTCTGTTGTCCTAATTCTATCAGCAACCCACATGTCAGTTGTCTCTGCTCAAATTGGGTCAGCCTGAACTTGAAAGCAAGTCTGAGACTCACACATAGTGTTTGCTGCCAATGCACATTCTAGCCTTTGTCCTTGGACCAATGATTCCTAGTAATTTTTGACTCCAAGTCATTGGAACAGGTGTCTCTGGTATCCTTGTTCCCAAGGCCTTATAATCTGATGGTTGACCAGGTTGAAGGTTTGGGGCAACAGCTTTATTGAACTCTTTGCTTATGCTTTCTGAGATGATTTTAGAACAAACTTATGTTTGGGTTGATGGGATGTGTATCATCAAATCTGTATACACATTTCAAGGCAAAAAGGCAAAAAAACGTTGACTGTTTTTACAGAGCTTAGCACCAACTAAAATAAGATGCTGCCCTGATGACGAGGTGATGATAATAACGATGGTGGTGATGGTGATGATAATGATGATGACATCCCTGTGGTTTGAAAAGAGAAAAACGGATTCAGTTTTACTGGGTCATTATCATTTGTCACAAGATACAAGATATCATATCAAAGTATTTACTATGAAACTAAGGAAAAAACCTAAGCACAGTTGCCCAGGGATACAGTCTGTTGTCGTTAGGATGGAAGAGGTGGATCAGAATTTTCAGGTGGGAAAACAGCTGAGTTCCAGTGGCCAATGGAAATTCAACCAGCTTGTTCACCTACATCATTCATGTCACAGTATTTACAGATCCACTGGTTATACTGCAGGAACCACTTTTGAAATCCACAAGAAATATAGGATATTTCCCTATTCTATGCCACAATAGAGATTACACTGAATCATCAAGAAAGCCTCTTTAAGACATTTATCTCCATCCTTATGTAATTTTTCCATGAATAAAAAAATACAGAGGAAAATAACCCTTATATTACAAATTTAAACTTATTTTTAATTGTTGGATTTTGAGAAGAGCATATCAATTATTATTCACTTATTTAAAAGATTTGTTGAATGTTATCAAAAGTTTTTCTGTATCTATTGAGGTGATCATATGGTTTTTATTCTTCAATTTGTTAATATGGTGTATTACATTGATTGATTTGCAGGTATTGAAGAATCCTTGCATCCCTGGGATAAATCCCACTTGACCATGGCGTATGATCTTTTTAATGTATTGTTGGATTTGGTTTGCTAGAATTTTGTTGAGGATTTTTGCGTCTATGTTCATCAGTGATATTGGCCTGTAATTTTATTTTTCAGTGCTATCTTTGCCTCATTTTGGTATCAGGGTGATCATGGCCTCATGGAATGAGTTTGGACACGTTCCTTCCTCTGAAAATTTTTTAATAGTTTCAGAAATATTGGTATTAATTTCCAAAATATACAAAAAGCTCATACAACTCAATATTTTTTTTAAAAAACCAAACAACCCAATCAAAAATTGGGCAGAAGATAGAAATAGACATTTCTCCAAAGAAAACAGACAGATGGCCAACAGGGACATGAAAAGATGCTCAACATCGCTAATTAATAGAGAAATAAAAAAACTATAATGCGGTATCACCTCACACTTGTCAGAATGGCCATCATCAAAAAGTCTACAAATAATAAATTCTGGGTAGGGCGTGGAGAAAAGGGAACCCTCCTGTATTGTCGGTGGGAATGTAAATTGGTTCAGCCACTATGGAGAACAGTTTGGAGGTTCCTTAAAAAACTAAAAATAGAACGACCCAGCAATAGAACTAAAAATAGAATGACCCAGCAATCCTGCTCCTGGGCATATATCCGAAAAAGACAAAAACTAATTTGAAAAGATACATGCACCCCAAATAGAAGCCCTATTTATAATAAGCAAGACATGGAAGCAACCTAAATGTTCATTGACAGATGAATGGATAAAGAACATGAGGTATATGTATACAGTGGACTATATTACTCAGCCATAAAAAAGAAGGAAATAATGCCATTTGCAGCTACATGGATGGACCTAGAGATTATCAGACTAAGTGAAGTAAGTCGTACAGAGAAAGACAAATATTATATGATATCACTTATATGTGGAATCTAAAAAATTGTTACAAATGAATTTATTTATAAAACAAAAATATACTCACAGACATAGAAAATAAACTTATAGTTACCAAAGAGGAAAGTGGGCAAGGGATAAATTAGGAGATTGGGATTAACATATACACACTACTATATATAAAATAGATAAACAATGAGGACCTACTGTATAGCACAGGGAACAACGTTCAATATCTTATAATAACATATAATGGAAAAAAATCTGAAAAAGAATATATATATGTACATATCTGAATCACTTGCTGTACACTTGAAACTAACACAACATTGTAAATGGACTATACTTCGATTAAAAATATTTTTTAAAAAAGAGGTTTGTTGATTCTTGAAGTGCTTTGTTTTGAAATGATAAGTTGCTTAAGCACATTTATGGTATGAAAAATCTTAAGGTGTGTTTCAAATCAGATCCTTTTTTAAGAAGATAAATGAGCAGTTTTCTGTCAAATCAATGCATTCCTAGTTATCTGCCTGATCACACCATATTTATATGTGTCAGAAAAAACTGCAACAAACAAGCACTCTTTTATGCATGATATAGTTCATGTCTATGCATTGAAGTCTCAAAACCCTCTTCCACATTTGTTTGAAATTTTTGACTAATGAAGATAATTTTTTTCGTTTTAACAAGGAGCAGATATTAATATAAAGCAAATCTATAATCCCAATTTTTGGCTTAGTTAATTGAAGAGGGTTGCTTCATCACTTATAGCTATTTAGAAAACTTGTCTCGTGTAAATCAAATTTTGAACTCACATCCAATTTAAAGTTTCTATTCATTCCCTCTCTTTATCCGAGGCCTGACAAGTAGCAAGGGAATGGCTCTGGGTAAGATGGAATATTGTCTCTGCATTTGCGTTTCTCCTCTTCACCCCCTTTGCCCCTCTCCTTGTCTTCTGTTTATCCTGCTTCTGGCCAGGGAGAAAGGGAGAGCTATAAAAAAAGAACACACACACACACACACACACACACACACACACACACACACACACACACACACACACACACACACACACACACACACACACACACACACACACACACACACACACACACACACACACACACACACACACACACACACACACACACCCCCCCCCCCCCCAAGGACTTCCTTGTTTTTATTCTCATCTGGCTGAAGTAGGAGGCAGTTGATGATCTCTACTCCTATACATTCCTTTTAAAAAATACTCTCTCTAAGGAATCTCTGGCATTCTGTTACTCTCTTAGGAGTAATGGTGGTACACATAGCGCTTAAAAAAAAAAAAGAACCTCTAATTAACATTCTGAGACAATAGGAACATTTACAATTAATGTGCATGCAGTTTTATAATCATCTTCATCTTTATAATTTTTATGTGGACTTCAAAATTCCTTAGAAACAGCCCTTCTGAAACCATACACAATGTAGAAGATATGATGGAAATATAATTATATTTTAATAAAAACCCTGCAATTTTAGTATGTCCTGGATACTGGTAGCCCAAATCAAAGGGAGTTATTCCCATCCTAGGGAAAAGAAAACTGCCAGATCTCAATAATGTGGTCTAAATGACAGGATTTTAGTTATAATTAATGCTTTCCTTTGTTTTTGTATGTATAAACAAGGAATAATCTGAGAATCATACTGCTGTAAATAAGATTTTTAACTAGTTTTCTGACTAAAAATACCAATAAGTGTGTATAAATAGGTGTGCAGCTTGACATATTTGTTTATATCCTTGCACAGCGCATAACATAAGCAGAGGAGCCTAGATGTTAATCTATCCTTCCCATTTATTCTTTTTTCAATGCCTTTAGCATTTATATAGGTAGACAGGTAGATTGATAGATAAATAGATCATATGTAGGTGAAGTTACGGGAACCAAGAGTTTAATAAGGAATACTTCTACCCTCAAATTGCTCACTTTCTAGGGTAAGTTAAAAACATTATTAGCATGGTAACATACGACATGTACTTTTATAGATTATGTATATATTTTGTTCTTACTGATTTATGTTATTAAGCCTATTTTGAAAAAAACCTCACTGTTCTAGTGTATTTTCCCTGTATCTTATTCAATCAATTACTTAAATATTTAATGAGTTCCTACTATGTACCCTGTAGCAAATAGAAAAAAAGTCTGTCCTCAATTTACATAGTGGTTGCAGCCCTGGGAGACTCAGTGCATATTAAAACTGTGCCAGTGTCTAGTACTTAAATGTAGAATAGCGTTTGTTTTTTTTTTTTTTTTTATGCCGGCCTGGCAGGTGCCTTGAATAGTTGACAGGTATTTAAATACTATGTGGGACTTGGAACAAATCTTTGATTTGGAAAGAGGTTCCATAGCTTACAAACTTTCTAGCTTCTCTGTCCTCAGACTACTAACTCAAAGTGATGTCCCTGAAAATATCCCTACAAATTTCTGTATGAGACAGTATTTTCCTGCAGAGATCCTTTGTGCTATAGAGTAGCTACTCCTTTCTTCTCTTCTCATCATGATGATTGTTTACGTTCAGTAAACACATTTTACTAGGAAAGAAAATTCCGATTTGTGTTTCTTTGTTCCTAATAAGAGCTTCAGGTATGTTAATTCACCTCAAGGTTTCACTATCAAAAGAAAGGAAGCTGCCTCTCTGATGATATTAGACACCCCAGATAATCAGTGTTTACTGTGGACCCAGATGAGTATAGATTTAGGGATTTTCACATCTAATTTTTCACGCTGCATGTGTTCAATTCACTCTAGTTTGAAATTGGGGGTAATTTCAAAGTTTTAGGTGAAACCAAATATAGATCAGTTCCAGGAGAAACTTAGTTTTCTAAACTATGCGTAAGCTGTCTTTACTTTCTCCCTGTACCCTCCCTCCGTACACACACCAAGATCCTTCACCCCGGAAATAACCTAAAGCACCTCTAATTTTCTGAGAATGAGTAGACAACCTTGTCTCTTGTTCTCAGAAATCAGTAGTATTGTAGGGTGTTGGAGTAGACAGGGTTTACCACTATGTATATGTGTGTGTGTGTGTGTATGTAATTTAAAAATATATATTTAATGTACGTTTTAATATAGGAAGAATTTAGGGTTATATCAAAATTTCTCTAACTACTTGGCAGGACATTAACAGTTCTGTGCAATGTCTTCATCTTTTCAAAGGACAATCAAAGCATTACTGCATGGTTTTGCCCTTAAAATTCAGAATACTTTTACAGTTACACATAAAGTGGATTTTTATGCCAGTGGAGATTCATATCCACTGCTAAGTTACTGCTAAGTTCTTAGCAGTAACTTAGCATGTTTGAAATTAAACTTTTTTTCATAAACTAGAAGATCATAAAAATACAGTTTAGGTCATGCGCTATTAATATTTTATCTAACCTAGAGAGGAAGATGTTTAGAGTTCAAATGTAATTTCTAAAGAGAATTGACTCATCCCCGACATATAACTAGTTAATAATGGAAATAAAAGGTCATGATTTCCTGAAAGGAAGATTAAATTTTTTTGCACAACAGAAAACTAAAATTGACTTAATGTATGTTGTTTCCTCTTTGTGATTCTACTGGGAAAATAATATAATTTATTGTTTCACAGGCATATAGTCATGCAGTTACTTCCATGAAAGAAAACAAGGCTATCTTCTAAATAAATGAGATAATTGTACAACTATTGTATCCTGCTGGTAAACTCCTTCACTGATTCTTAGTGTGCTTGGTAAGGCTTTATTAAGACTGAATAGAAGTGTGGAGCTAAATGTGATTTATGCTCAAAATAACTTTGCTTTTTATAGAATCATTTTATATCTTAGCAAGTATTTAATTGGCTAATGAATATAGTATATTAGATTTTCATTTAATATTTTAATTTAAGGTGCCATGGTCAAATCAGTGAAGTTAAACACAATAATATACCTTAATAATTTCACCAATCCAAATGTCTAACTGATTTTCATGCTAAACATCTAATGTAAACATAATAAAAAAATAGTAAAACTATTTCTGTAACTGTCAATTTTTAGAGTGAAATCCACTTAAAATCAATTATACATAAGTAAAATTACTCCAATAATGCTGAAAATATAAAAATGTCTGAAGTTACTTTTATTCCTAAAAGATTGCACCTAAAATGAATTCATGGTGTGACAATAGATACGTTTTGAATTGCAAAAAGATAAAATGTTTTTCTTTTCTCATTTTTGCTTTCTTTCATTTTATTTAGAATGATCAAAATAGCTCATCACTTGAGAGGGGAGTATCTTTCACCTGGAGGGTTTTATTAACATTTTGTATAACACAGTGGCTGAAAGTGCAAGAGAGTTTATATATCAACTCCAGCTGTGTAACCTGAGCAAGTTATTTAAACTCTGTGGGCTTCAGTTTTATGCATGGCTCCCATGGATGTGGATTTTATCAATGAATATCCAAAATATATCCTCTGTCACAATAACAGCCCTCTTGTGCTTAGGGACACTAGACAGTGAAATTACCAACAAAAAAGCAGAAAAATGTGAAAAACTGGCACTAAATAGACTGAAAAAAGAACACTTGTTTATAGTATAAGGGCTGAAACAGGAGGCAGAGTGTCATCATTTTCAGCCTCAGCTAGGAAGGTGTGCTTAGAGCAACTCAAAATCTTTGCCCCTAAGTAACCCTAAGCTAAATAATAGGAAAGCAGAACAATAACTAGAAAGATTGCTCCTAGAATTATTCCATCTGCTATCTACATTTCTTAATTTTCCCGTTAATGATAATAAGTCCCAATTTTGATATGTAGTTCTGTAGAGGCTCCACTTTTCTGGAGGCAAAGCTCATTGAAGCAATATTACCTTTATGTCTTTTAACTGAAAATACAATCAAGAACATTATAACCTATAAATTATAAATTGGCCAAACTTCCTCTGAGGCTTTGAAGAAAGTTAACTTAATGTTGATTTTGCCTCCTAGTGAGGATACTTTGGACTCCTTTTTCAGCTGAGCATAACCAGACCTGTGAGAGCATAGAATCTTTTTCACCTTCAAGAATGGGATGTTACTTCAACAAAAACAGTTCGCTTTCTTAGTTTCTTACTCAATAATGAATTTGCCTGTTTTCTCCCCTTACTCTGATGCAAAAAAACAGGCATTCCAAAATAAGACAGCACTGCATATTTGTATAGTTGGAGAAAAACAGTGAAAGCTTCAACAAAATAATTAATTTGGGGGTTTTGTAATGAGAGTTCAGATAACAAAATCAAAAGCATGGCATAACCCATGGGAAAATAATGATGTTGAATGTTTGAAAGACTCTATTAAGAGAAAGAAAAGATACAGCACAGCCTAGGCAAAATACTTGCAAGATACCCATTTGATAAAGAGGTAGTATCCAAAATATTCGCGAGGAGGTGGCATCGTGGGTGACCGGGGCACTGAGGTCATGGGTGGGGCAGAGCTGGGGATGTTGATTGCTGAATATGCAGGTGGTGGCTGCTGGGGAATCTCAAGAGGCTTGCTGGGGCCAATCTTCTCTTTGGTACTGTCTTCCAGCAATAGGCCCATGGCCTTGTGAAGAGCTCAGTCAGCTCCTGGGGTGATACTGGCCTGGGTAGGTGGCTGGGTCCGGGCTGTACTGCCTGAGTGGTCATCTGGCTTCTGGATCTTTTCCTCACCGAACCTCTCATGGATGGCCGTCTCCTCTATGCCAAAGATGTCTGTAACGCTGCTCAGATTACTGTTTCGAGCTGCTCTCAATTTCCAGACCTGGTTCTTATACCTCGTCGCTCAACTTGTCAAGGATGGAGAGGTCTCGCTGCTGCAGCCAGCAGGGATCTGGAAGCCTAATGAGCATGGGTTTCTGCACTTTGCTGCCAGAATCTTCTCCTCCGTGATGGGGACATAGGTTGCTCATCTGGAGCAGGGGCTGGAGGCGGGGGGCCTGGAAACTCACTTTTCAACAATAAAAAGGCTCTGTATGCATGGCAGGCTATTCTTTTTAATGTATGCACTTTGTGCTATAATAGCCCTCTCAAAGCTGCTTTAGCCTTGTCTCTGACAATTGATATATTTTCACTGTTATTCATTCCAAAGTATTTCATACTCCCCTAAAGATTATCTCTTTGATACATGAATGAAATAGATCTGTTGTTTAGTGTTTTGAGATTTCCTTGTCTTTCTGTTACTGATTACTAATTTATTTCCACTGTGGGTAGAGAACACACCTTGTATGATTTCGATTCTTATAGATATTTGAGTTTATTTTATGGCCCAGGATATAGTGTACCTTGTTATAAGTTTTGTCAGCACCTGAAAAGAATGTGTCTTCTGCTCCTTTGCATGGAGTGTTCTATGAATTTTGATTGGAGCCTGGTGATTAATGATGTCCTTGAGTTTTTCTATATACTTGCTGAATCTCTCTCTAGTTGTCCTATCAATTGTTTTGAAAAGAGTATCAAAATCTTTAACGTTAACCAAATATGGGCATCTCTGTTTCTCCTTTCAGTTCTATCAAATTTTGCTTTGTGTATTTTTCATCTCTACTGCTGGGTGCATACCCACATAAGTTTTTTATATTTTTCTGGTGGATTGACACTTTCATCATGATACAATCTCTCTCTCTCTCTCTCTTTCTTTCTTTCTGTCTCCCCAGTGATTTTCTTTGCTCTGAAGTTGAATTTATTTGATATTAATATAGCCACTCTTGTTTTCCTTTGATTAATATTTGCATAATATCTTTTTATTATTTTACTTCAATCTTCCATGTAATTATATTTGAAGAGAGTTTCTTGCTGTCAGCATAGTTGATTCATATTTTTTGATCCACCATGCCAATATCTGTCTTTTAAAAAATCCATTGAGGACTTCCCTGGTGGTGCAGTGGTTGAGAGTCCGCCTGCCGATGCAGGGGACACGGGTTCGTGCCCCGGTCCGGGAAGATCCCCCATGCCGCGGAGCAGCTGAGCCCTTGAGCCATGGCTGCTGAGCCTGCCCGTCCGGAGCCTGTGCTCCGCAACGGGAGAGGCCACAACAGTGAGAGGCCCGCGTACCGAAAAAAAAAAAAAATCCATTGAGATTTTAATTTCAGATACGCTATTTCTCAGTTCTAAAAGTTGTATCTTTTCTTTTTTTTCTTCTCATATCCTGATACTTTCTATTTTTGGGGGGAGGGGGTTCTATTTTTTCATTTGTTTCAGTCATATTTGTAATTGCTCCTTGAACAATTTTTGTGATCACTACTTTAAAATCTTTGTGAAATTATTCAATATCTCTTTCTTCTTGGTGTTGGTATTTATGATTGATTCATCTCATTCAGTTTGAGATCCTCCTGGTTCTATGTATGAAATGATTGAAACTTGGACATTTCTGCATTATCTTGTGAGACTCTGGATCTTATTTGAACTTGGTGTTTAAGCTGGCTTTTTCTGCTAGCACTTCAGTAAGGGAAGGAGGGTACTTCACTGTCCCTGGGTGGGGCTAGAATTCCAGATTCACTGCTGGTTTTCAGCTGATACCCAGTGAGGAGGGAGCTCCTCATTACCCTTGGCCAGGCATGGGAATTCGGGTTCCCCACCTGGTCTCCACTGACAGTGCTACAGAAGTCACCTTGTTTCCACTGGGTGATGTTAAAAGTCCTGACACTTTTCCAGGCCTCCCCTGATACCACCCCAAAGTATAGGGTCTCCATTCAGCACTTGCTGGCATACGTGGAGTTGAGCGTCATGCTGTTTCCTGTGCTGTTTTACTGCAGTGGAGCTGTATTGTCTTATATGTCTGTCTTGCTAGGCTGTTCCTTTCCTGTTCCTTTATCTAGAAAGGGCTGGTTTTGTTGGAGATCTTTTTGTCCTGTGCCTTTTGGCATTCTCAGGTTGCTGGGCTCTTCAACTCCCAAGTTTGGAATATATGAAGTAAAAAGAAAACCCAAAGAACTCATTACCATGTTATTCTATACACACTGAAGTTTCTGCACCTTTCAGAGTCTTCTTAGATTTGTTTTATATATAATTGTCCAGAACTTTTCATTGTATTTGTGAAGAGGCATAGGGAAAAGTATGATGTTTCTTTTTTCCAGAAGCAGAAGTTCATCCCTTTACTTGTAATCTATCTTAGTCTTTATATGTAAAGTAGGTTTCTTGTAGACCTCATATAGTTGCTATAGTTTAAATAAACTCTGACAATCTCTGTCTTTTAATTAATATCTTTAGACCATTCATATTTAAACTTGGATTAGCATAAACCACGTTTGTAATTGTTTTCTATTTATTGACAGAGGCTTCTTTCACTCTCTTATCTGGTTTTAACTGAGTATGTTATGATTCCATTTTAATCTCCTTTCTAGCATATCAATTGCCTAAAGTTGATAGTGTTCATTTTTTATTAATGTAACAGATCATCTCATGTGGTAGTACAACAGAATGTTCCCAATCCTTCCCTCCCATCTTTTGATTCATTGCTGTCATTCATTTTACTTTCCATGTGTTATAATCACCAGCTGTTGCTATTCATGATTTAAACTAACATTGTATTCAGTGGAATATATACTTAGAGTCAACAGGATTGTTCTGCTACCTAAGTTTTGGAAATGTGCCTCTGAAGTGCTTCTGAATTTTATTTTGATAGGTGCCTGGGGATATTATTGACCTGTGACAAATACTATAATTTTTAATGATTTTTTTTATCTTGAAAACTCTGAATCATTTGAGTGGTTTATATTAGTACTCTCTCCAATCATTTCTCCAGGGAATATGTTCATTTTAACTATTAAATGGATTGATTGATGATCATTGCTGTAAGAAACACAAGCATGGCAATTTATTAGCAGGATGCTGTAGTTCTTAGTCTTCACTGTAGTCTAACAAATTATAGCCCATAAAAAAAAACATTTCCAAAGGACTTTAGGCCTAAGGATTATCCATTTCACCTGCAAAATCTAATGATCTGTCAATCACGGTCATTGTGCTGGCTGAGCAACATAGGAGAAAGGGAAGGTGAGTGGACACTCTAACTGCCTTCTCCTCTATACCAGGTTTAAAATACGTTTATTAGTAAATATTTTGTAAATCAAGATTATATTTGAAATGTGAAAATTATTTATAATTTGTAAAACTTCAGATACATAATTATACATTTGATCATGTAATGTGTGACACTGAAAATAATCCCTTAGTTTTATCTTCAAAGTATTTATTTTCATGTTTAAAAAGGGCTAATTATTTGAGAGAAATTATTTAAAAAGCTAATTTCATGATTTGAGAAACTACTCTAGATGTAGTATTTCCCCTAATTCTGCAAGAAACCAGCCTGCCGATTTTTCATTCCCTTTAGTCAATGAGGAGCTCATTATTGAGACCACCTACAGATGGTATGATTGAAATTTTGAATCTGTGCATAATCACCTCATCATTTTGATCTTTTGATGCAAATCTCTAGACAATCATGGACATTGCGCTAAAAAAGCTTTGGAAGTTCAATTTTAGCCCTAAATTGCTCACATTCCATTTAAGTCCCACATAAGTCTGAAACATCGCTAGTATGCCTATCTTCTCTTAAGGATTAAAAATTGCACTCTGAACTTTCTATGATTGACAAATTATTTTATTTTACACATTCCAAAAAGTTAGAGTATCAGGTAATATCATGCCTGGAAAATTTTGGTTTTAAATAACGTGTTATCTTTTGACTGATTTAAAGTCTCAACATTTTGCAGTTCATATCATCCTATGTTATTTTGTCAGTGTGTCATTAGCTTGCAAATTAGTGGGTTTTTTCTTCTTTACCCTCTCGGATGAGAATATTATTGAACATAGGAATTTAGTTCTATATTAAGCAGAATAGTTTTATATTAAAAGAATTGAATTGCACCTTTTAACATGCCAAAATATTATTTTAAATAAGGAAAATCCTCTGTAAATATTAAAGGGCACCAGAACTTACTCCTCCCATTTGTTGTAATTTCATTTAATTTTTACAGGTAGATTTGTGAAAATTTATATTTAAATCTTTTTTAATTACTATTAAAACACAATCATTAAACATTGGTTTGTTAAGAAATATTTTTATAATTGGCAGTTAGATACTAAAGATAATTATGTGCATGGAGTTTACATTACAAGTTTAATTACATTTCAGTTAAGACTCAGAACTGTTTACTGTAATAAAGTCCATATTATAAATCCAACATAAGTAATAGCAGTTTTTATAATAATTAGTAAGATCAAATAATTAACTAAATTTAATAAATTTAAATTAAACATTAAATATAAATGTCAAATATGTGATTTTTTTTACTTTATACTGGAATATCAACTGGAATTTGTTATTTTCTAAGACTTTTTTAAAAAAAAGTTTTAGATTTACAATAAAATTGAGAGGAGGCTACAGAGATTCCCCATATTCCCTCATCCCCCACACATGCAGAGTCTCCCCCATTTTATCAACATTATTCTCTAGAATGGTACATTTTTTACCAAGGATGAACCTACATTGCCACGTCATAATTACCCAAAGTCCATAGTTCACCTTAGGGTTCACTTCTAGTGTTGAACATTCTATGGGCTTAGAAAAATTTGTAATGACATACCTCCATTATTATAACATCATACAGAGTATTTTCATTGCCCTAAAAATCCTCTGTGCTCTGCCTATTCATCTCCACTCCCCACCCACCACTACCTGGGGCAACCACTTATCTTTTATTGTCTCCGTAGTTTTGCCTTTTCCAGAATGTCACATAGTTGGAATAATACAGTATGAAGCCAGCTCAGATTGGCTTCTTTCACTGTGTATGTGCTTTTAAATTTCCTCCATTCCTTTCATGGCTTGATCACTTTCTTTTAGCATGAATAATATTCCTTGTCTGGATGTACCACAGTTTAACCATAAACCTAATGAAGGACATCATGGTTGCTAACACGAATGGGCTATTATGAATAAAACTTTTATAGACATCCATATACAGGTTTTTCTGTGGACACAGATTGTTAACTCTGGGAAAATATCAATGAGCACAATTGCTGTATCATATTGTAAGAAATTGTCAAACTGTCTTCCAAAGTGGCTGTACCATTTTGCATCCCCACCAGCAATGTGTAAGAGTTTCTGTTGTTCTACATCCTCACCAGCATTTGATGTTGTCACAGTGTTTTGGATTATGGGCATTCTAATAGATATATAGTGGTATCTCATTGTTATTTTAATTTGCATTTCTCTGGTGATATATGATGTAGAGCAAATTTTCATATGCTTATTTGCCATCTGTATATCTTCTTCGGTAAGGTGTCTGTTAAGGTCTTTGGCTCATTTTTTCAGCAGTCTGTTTGTTTTCTTATTGTTGAGTTTTAAAAGTTCTTTGTGTATTTTGGATAACAGTCTTTTATCATATGTGTCTTTTTGCAAAGATTTTCTCCCAGTCTGTGGCTTGTCTTCTCATTTTCTTTACGTTGACTTTCATAGAGCAAATCTTTTTAATTTTAATGAAGTCTGGCTTATCATTTGTTTACTTTGTGGATTGTTCCTTAGTGTTGTGTCAAAACATCACCATAGGCATCACCTATGGTTGTATGGATGTTGTACAAGCATCACTATATCAGAGATCATTTAGGTTTTCTCTTACATTATCTTTCAGGAGTTTTATAGTTTTATGTACATTTAGGTCTATGATACATTTTGAGTTAATTTTTGAGAAAGGTGTAAGGTCTGTTTCTAAATTCTTTGTTTTGCATGTGGATGTTGAGTTGTTCCAGCAGTATTTGTTAAAGGAACTTTCTTTGCTCCATTTTATTGCCACTGCTCTTTTTTAAAAGATCAGTGTCCTGTATTTCTCATTGTCTATTTCTGGACTTCCTATTCTATACCATTGATCGATTAGTCCATCCTTTTGCCAGTACCACATTGTCTTGATTACTATAGCTTTATATTAAATCTTAAAGTTGGGTAGTGTCTCTCTTCCAACTTCGTTTTTCTCCTTTAATATTGTGTTGGATATCCTGGCTAAAATTTATTAATTTTATCAAATTTTTCAAAGTATCAGCTTTTGGTTCCAATGATTTTCTGTAGTGATTTTCTGCTTTCAACTTCTGCTTATTTTGAATTTAATTTGCTCTAATTTTCTGGTTTTCTATGGTGGAAAGTTCTCATATACTTGGATTTTAGATCTTTCTTCTTATCTAGTATGTACATTTAATGCTATAAAAGTTCCTCTAAGCACTGATTTGCTGCATCTCACAAATTTTGATAAGTTGTTTCTGCATTTTCATTTAGTTAAAAATATTTTTTAAAATTTCTCTTGAGATTTCATTTGACCCATGGGTATTTAGAAGTGTATTGTTTAATCTTTATGTATTTAGGGATCATCCAGTTATCTTCCTGCTATTTATTTCTGGTTTAATTCCATGTAGTCTAAGAGAAGACATTGCATTATTTCTGTTCTTTTAAATTTGTTAAGGTGTGTTTTGTGGCTCACAATGTGGTCTATCTTTGTGAATGTTTCATGTGTGCTTGAGAAAAATGTGTGTGCTGCTGTACTTGGATAAAGTAGTGTATGATGTTAATTGTATCCATTTAATTGATAGTGTTGGTGATTTCAGCTGTGTCTTTATTGATTTTCTGGATCTGTCCATTACTTGCAGAGGTGTGTTAAAGTCTCCAACTATGATAGTGGGTTCATCTATTTATTCTTAAACTCTGTCAGTTTTTGACTCACATTGTTTGATGCTCTGCTGTTAGGCACATACATGTTAAGAATTGTTAGGCCTTCTGTAAAAACATTCTCCAGGATAGATCACATCTTGGGTGACAAATCAAGCCTCAGAAATTTTAAGAAAGTTGAAATTGTATCAAACATCTTTTCTGACCACAACACTATGAGATTAGAAACCAATTACAGGAAAAAAAACTGTAAAAAACACAAACACATGGAGACTAAACAATGCACTACTAAATAACCAAGAGATCACTGAAGAAATCAAAGAGGAAGTAAAAAAATACATAGAAAAAATGACAACAAAAACACGATGACCCAAAACCTATGGGACACAGCAAAAAAGCAGTTCCAAGAGGGAAGTTTATAGAAATTCAATCTCACCTCAAGAAACAAGAAAAATCTCAAACAATCTAACCTTACACCTAAAGAGACTACAGAAAGAAGAACAAAAAAACTCAAAAGTTAGTAGAAAGAAAGAAATCATAAAGATCAGAGCAGAAATAAATGAAATAGAAATGAAGAAAACAATAGCAAAGATCAATAAAACTAAAAGTTGGTTCTGTGAAAAGATAAACAAAATTGATAAACCTTTAGCCAGATCCATCAAGAAAAAAAGGGAGGGGACTCAAATCAATAAAATTAGAAATGAAAAAGGAGAATTCACAAATGACACCACAGAAATACGAAGATCATAAGAGACTACTACAAGCAACGCTACACCAATAAAATAGACAACCTGGAAGAAATGGACAAATTCTTAGAAAGGTATAACTTTCCAAGACTGAACCAAGAAGAATTAGAAAATATAAACAGACCAAATACAAGTAACGAAATTGAAGCTGTAATTAAAAATCTTCCAACAAATCGAAGTCCAGGACCAGATGGCCTCACAGGAAAATTCTATCAAACATAGGGAGAAGAGCTAACATCTATCCTCTCAAACTCTTCCAAAAAATTGCAGGGGGAGGAAAACTCCCAAACTCATTCTATGAGGCCACCATCACCCTGATACCAAAATGACAAAGATAATACAAAAAAAGAAAATTACAGACCAATATCACTGATGACCATAGACGTAAAAATCCTCAACAAAATACTAGCAAACCTAATCCAACAACACATTAAAAGGATCATACACCATGATCAAGTGAGATTTATCCCAGGGATGCGAGGATTCTTCAATACATGCAAATTAATCAATGTGATACACCATATTAACAAATTAAAAAATAAAAGCCATATGATCATCTCAATAGATGCAGAAAAAGCTTTTGACAAATTTCAATACCCATTTATGATAAAACCTCTCCAGAAAGTGGGCATAGAGGGAACTTACCTCAACATAATAAAGGCCGTATATGACAAATCCACAGCAAACATCATTCTCAATGAAAGCATTTCCTCTAAGATCAGGAACAAGACAAGGATGTCCACCCTTATTCAACATAGTTTTGGAAGTCCTAGCCATGGCAATCAGAGAAGAAAAAGAAATACAAGGAATACAAATTGGAAAAGAAGAAGTAAAACTGTCACTGTTTGCAGATGACAAGATACTATGCATAGAAAATCCTAAAAATGTCACCAGAAAACTACTAGAGCTAATCAATGAATTTGGTAAAGTTGCAGGATACACAATTAATACACAGAAATCTCTTGCATTCCTATACACTAACAATGAAAGATTAGAAAGAGAAATTAAGGAAATAATCCCATTTACCACTGCAACAAAAAGAATAAAATACCTAGGAATAAACCTACCTAAGGAGGCAAAAGACCTGTACTCAGAACACTATAAAACACTGATGAAAGAAATCAAAGATGACACAAACAGATGGAAGATACACAATATTCTTGGATTGGAAGAATCAATATTATGAAAATGACTATACTATCGAAAGCAATCTACAGATTCAATGCAATCCCTATCAAATTAGCCGTGGCATTTTTCATAGAATTAGAACAAAAAGTTTTATAATTTGTATGGAAGCACAAAAGACCCTGAATAGCCAAAGCAATCTTGAGAAAGAAAAACGGAGCTGGAGGAATCAGGCTCCCTGACTTCAGACTATACTACAAAGCTACAGTAATCAAGACAGTATGGTACTGGCACAAAAACAGAAATATAGATCAATGGAACAGGATAGAAAACCCAGAGATAAACCCATGCACATATGGTCACCTAATCTATGACAAAGGAGGCAAGAATACATAATGGAGAAAAGACAGCCTCTTCAATAAGTGGTGCTGGGAAAACTGGACAATTACATGTAAAAGAATGAAACTAGAACACTCCCTGACACCATACACAAAAATAAACTCAAAATGGATTAAAGTCCTAACTGTTAGACCGGACGCTTTAAAACTCTTAGAGGAAAACACAGGAAAAACACTCTTTGACATAAATCACAGCAAGATCTTTTTTGACCCACCTCCTAGAGTAATGAAAATTAAAACAAAAATAAACAAATGGGGCTAATGAAACTTAAAAGCTTTTGCACAGCAAAGGAAACCATAAACCAGGCGAAAAGACAACCCTCAGAATGGGAGAAAATATTTGCAAATGAAGTAACTGACAAAGGAGTAATCTCTAATATATACAAACAGCTCATGCAGCTCAATAGCAAAAACAAAAAACAAACAAAAAAATGGCCAGAAGACCTAAATAGACATTTCTCCAAAAAAAACATACAGATGGACAAAAAGCACATGAAAAGATGCTCGACATCACTAATTATTAGAGAAATGCAAATCAAAACTACAATGAGGGAGCACCTCACACTGGTCAGAATGGCCTTCATCAAAAAGCCTACAAACAATAAATGCTGGAGACGGTGTGGAGAAAAGAGAACCCTCTTGCACTGTTGGTAGGAATGTAAATTGATACAGTCACTATGGAGAACAATATGGAGGTTCCTTAGAAAACTAAAAATAAAACTACCATATGACCCAGCAATCCTACTACAGGGCTTATACCCTGAGAAAACCATAATTCAAAAAGACACATGTGGGGCTTCCCTGGTGGTGCAGTGGTTGAGAGTCCGCCTGCTGATGCAGGGGACACGGGTTCATGCCCCGGTCTGGGAAGATCCCACATGCCACGGAGCGGCTGGGCCTGTGAGCCATGGCCGCTGAGCCTGCGTGTCCAGAGCCTGTGCTCCGCAATGGGAGAGGCCACAACAGTGAGAGGCCCGTGTACTGCAAAAAAAAAAAAAAAAAAGACACCTGTACCCTAATGTTGATTGCAGCATTATTTACAATAGCCATGACATGGAAACAACCTAAATGTCCATAGACAGATGAATGGATAAAAAAGATGTGGTACGTATATACAGTGGAATATTATCTATAAAAAGGAATGAAATTTGGTCATTTGTAGAGATGTGATTGGACCTAGAGTCTATCATACAGAGTGAAGTAAGTGAGAAAGAGAAAAACAAATATCGTATATTAACACATATATGTGACATCTAGATAAATGCTACAGATGAACCTATTTGCAGGACAGGATTAGAGATGCAGACATAGAGAGTGGATGTGTGGGCATGGGAGGTGGAAGGGAGAGTGGGATGAATTGGGAGATTAGGCTGGCCTTAAATACACTACCATGTGTAAAATAGATAGCTAGTAGGAACCTGCTGTATAGCACAGGGAGCTCAGCTCAGTGCTCTGTGATGACATAGATGGGGTGGGAAAGAGGTCAAGAGGGAGGGGATATATGTATACATATAGCTGATTCACTTCATTGTTGAGCAGTAACTAACACAACATTTAAAGCAATTATACTCCAATAAAATTTTTTTAAAAGTCAACCCCTTTATCATTGTGTAGTGTCCTTCTGTATCCCTGATGGCTTTCCTTGATGTGTGCTGTGTCTGAAATTAATAGAGCTACTCCTGCTTTCTTTTCTTTAGTGTTAACATGGTATATTTTTCTCCATCCATTTACTCTTAATCTATGTATGTCTTTATTTTTAAAGTGAGTTTCTTATAGATGATATATGGTCGAGTCATGTTTTTGATCCACTCTAGCAATCTCTGTCTTTTAATTGGTACATTTAGACCATTGACATTCCAAGTAATTATTAATACAGTTGGATTAATAACTACCGTATTAGTTACTGTTTTCTCTTTGTTGCCCTTGTTCTTTATTCCTATTTTTGTCCTTCACTCCTTTTGGGCCTTTTATAGTTTTATATGATTCCATTTTCTCTCCTTGTTCATCTGCTTTTTTGAGCATATGATTCTATTTTCTCTCTTTTTAATATTTCATTTGTATTTCATTTTTCACTTTTTTTTTTAGTGGTTGTCTTAGAGTTTTCAATATACCTTTGCAATTAATCCCAGTCCACTTTCAAATAGTACTATACCGCTTCATGTGTAATATGCACACATTTTAAAAACAAAATAACCCTGACTTCCTCTCATCCCTTATACCATTGCTGTCATCCTTTCACTTATATACAAGCATAAATAAGCATATATATATATACATAAGCATACATAACTGAATACATTACAACTGTTTTTATTTTGAACAGTTATCTATTAGATCAATTAAGAATAAGAAAAATAAAAGTTTCTATTTTATCTTTATGTATTCCTTCTTTCATGCTCTTTATATAGATCCAGGGTAATAACCTATTAACCTACATTATTTTCCTTCTCTCTATAGAACTTCTTTTAACTTTTCTCTTAAGGCAAGTCCACTAGCACCAAATTCCCTCTAGTTTTGTTTGTCCAAAAAAGTCTTTATATCTCCTTTACATTTGAAAGATAATTTCACAGCGTACAGAATTCTAATTTGGTGGCTGTTTTCTCTCAACACCTTAAATATTTCTGTTTTTTCTCTTCTTGCTTTCATGTTTTCTGAAGAGAAGTTGGATGTTATTATCTTTATTCTTCTCTAGATAAAGTGTATTTTTCCTCTGGCTTCTTTTAGAAGATTTTTCCTTATTTTTGAAAAAGATGTGCTGAGGTATAATTTTTTTATATATTTATCCTTCTTGGTGTCCTCTTGTTACCAAATTGAGTCAAATGGACCCTGCTCGGGCCCCAGCCTGGGCAGCCGAGGCTCTCTGCCTCTGCGTAGGAGGGTTCTTTTTCCTTTGGAGTTTGAGTAGGCGAATAACAAAACTGAAGCTGAGATCGACACAGCACAAACTTTATTCAGTGGCCAAAGAATGGAGACTCAGAAACTAAGTTCACAGATCAACTTCTCCACCTGGAGAGAGTGATTTAATTATAAAGAGTAAAGCCAAAGGGAGGAGGAGTGAGGCTGATGATGGGGAGACATCTGCATTAGTCTATGGGACAGGGGTGGGGCTTTTTCCCTGAGGGAGTGGGCACCACCCTCTTTTTATACTTTTATGGTCCTTAATGTCCAGTCCTGGCCACCGGTAGGTATGTCATTTAATGTGCTCATGTAGTAAAATCGTATATAATGAGACTCAGGGTCTGTTGCAGGTCAGATGTATCACCATCTTGGTCCCAGCTGGTTCCACCTGGGTTTTTTGTTTGTTTGTTTGTAGCTTCCTTTCTTGTCTCTGGACCCTTTAACTTAAAGATTTATGTTAACTCCTGCTAAAGGTGGGATTTGCAGGGTTTTGAACAAACACCTGGAGCAGCTCTGGCAATACTCCAAGTTTTCTGGATCTTTGGTGTCAGATGTTAATTTGGAGAAATTATCAATTATGGTTCAAATATTTCTTCTGTTTTTTTTTCTCTTTTTCTTCTCCTTCTACATGTGTATCTTCTGTAGTTGTCCCACAGTCCTTGGAATCTCACTTCAGTTTTTTCAGTCATTGTTCTCTTTGCTTTTCAGTTTTTGAGGATCCTAGTGATAGATTCTCTAGTGCAGATTCTTTCTTCACCTGTGCCCAATCTACTAGCAAGCCCATCAGCGGCAGTCTTTATTTCTGTTCCACTCTTTTTTATCTCTAGCATTTATTTTGGGTCCTTTCTTAGGATATCCACTTCTCTGCTTATATTTTCCATCTGTTTTTGCATGTTGTCTACTTTATCCATTAGAGCCCTTAGCATATTAATCACAGTTCTTTCCAATTCCAAGTCTAACGATACCAATATCCCTGCCATGCCTGGTTCCAATGCTTGCTCTGTCTCTTTAAATTGTGTTTTTGCCTTTTGGTATGCATTTCCATTTTTTGTTTTTCATGATAACCAGATGTGATGCACTGGGTAAATGGAGCTGCTGTCAGTAGACCTTTAGTAATGTGGTGGTGAGGTGTGAGAGGAGATGAAGCATTCTGTAGTTCTATGCTGATTAGGTCTCAGTTTTTAGTGTATGCCTACAGACTGTAAACTGTGTTTCTCAGCTTTTTCTCTCCCTCTCAGCTGGGTCAGGATAGCTAGAGTGGGCTAGAGTTGTTTATTCCTCTTCCCCGCATGGAAGGCTAGAACCAGCTGCAGTTGGTTATTTCCCTTCCCGAGGTCAGGCTCTGGTTAACTAGTTTCTGCTGAGGGCACTCCTTATTAAGAAAAACAGAATCTTCTGGCGTATTTCAAAATGGTTTCTTTCCTCAGCCTCCTGACGGAAGCTGGAAAGGATTTTGCTCTGATATTTAAAATGGGAACCTTGTTAAGCTCCTAGAGATAAATTTCGCAATATTGTGGAGTTTTTAACTCTCAGACTTGGCACTGAGCCTCCAGCAATTCATCAATTATGGTACAGAACTTCCTACCTTGGCACTGGTTCCTCCGTGGTTCTGTTCCTGAGTTTCTGCTCTGGTAAGATGTGCCTGCCTGTATGCATTTGCCTGTTTGTCTCTCCTGTCTTGAGGGTAGTAGTTTTTTTGTGTTCTCCCCTCTCTTCTGGATCCAAGAAGAGTTGTTTATTTTTCAGTCTGTTCGGTTTTGTTTGTTTTTTTTAAACCTGTTGTTAGGGTAGCATGACAACTTCCAGGCTCCTTATATGCAGAACTAGAAACTGGAAGTACATTTGTTTTTCTTGAAAAGAAAAATAATCTGTGCAACAACTGAAAAAAAAAATTCCACTAAGGCTGTACTTCAAATAGGCTTTGGAAAAAAGTGTATTTTGCTTAATTGATCGTAGAAAAGTGCATTGTAAAAAAGCTTTCATTCCCTAAATTGGAAACTGCAGAGACATATATGAATTTACATACAATTAGATATGGTGCTTTAAACAAGTTTGCAAGAATAATGATGAATAAGAATTTACTTTCAGTAGAACAAATTATGAAATTTGTTTGCAGACTTCCAACCTAAGTATAGCTAAAGTGGAAGAGGATAAGTAGGGTTGGGGGTAATGTTTCTTGAGACCTATTATCCTGTTGGATTGTAAACCAGACCCTCTTTAGCTAATTTAATATTCAGAATCACCTTGAGAGCTAAATGTTGTTATGTGAATTATAGGCTATTTAACAAAGGCATGGTAAATTCTCAGTTTATTGAATGTCATGTGACATAGGATTTTATCCCAGGTGGTCTGACTTGAGGAGGGAAACTGTACAATACATAAACATATTTATGAGAAGTGCTCCTAATAATTACTTTGCAAGATAAGTATTTGTAAATATTGCTTCGGAACATGTCAAACTTTAATCAAGGGAGGTAGCTGGCATTATTGCTATCATTGTGTGTAAAATTAAATATCAATATCTTTGTTGATGTCCAAGCATTTCTTAATATAGGTCCACTTTTTGTCCTTTAGCAAGGCTTTAACTTTCTGTCCAACTGTCAGTTCCAGTTCCAAGCTTAACTTTCTGTCCCTGTTATTCTGTTTTCTCAATGTGATGTATGTATGTACTGTCAGTTCCAAGTCCTTGAGCAGATATAAAAGTATAAAAAATTTCCCTCTGTGTTAGTATTTAATCCAGTAGACCAATGCTTGGATTTTTATCACAATATATCATAGACCATACATATCTCTCAGTTCAGTGTTTTTGACTAATGTTTACATGAAAACATTTATATTTTGTCTCAAAGTATATATAAAATATTAAATATATATGGAGGAAAAGTCTAGAATTGTATTCCAAATTCAGTTGGTAGCAACTAGAAATTGTATGTAGCTATTTGAAAACCTCACTGTGTATCCATATAGGTGTGTCTGTCTTGGATGTTGTTTGCTTTACGAAAGGCATCACAGTGTCATAATCTGTGTCATGATTTTTGCAAATGTGTGTTTGTTCAGAATGTATTTCCACATTTCCTTGCACACTTAATCCATACTTTTGTTCATGTGTGCAGCGAGTATCAAAAGACTCAAATATGCTAAATTTGTGGAGAAGAGAGCAAAGGAAAGGAGAAATGTTATTATAAACATACAAAGCGATTGTTAACAGCATAGATACTTTTGTGGTCAGAGTAAACACAACAGATTGTTTTGTAGGTGTATGTGTGTCTATATGCATGTTTTGCTATTTTAATTGTATTTTGGGGAAATAGATGGGAGGTTTGGTGTCAATGTATAAATTACCTACTTGGAAATAATATTCCAATTAGTATTTTTATATATAAGTCTAAATTTTCAGGAAAAATTTGCTGGTGTTCAGCAGGAAATGCCTGCTATGTTAATTTTAGAATCCCAGTGAGCCAGCATCTTTCTTTCTGGTTTTTACATATTCCTCTCATTTTTTTCAGACTAATTCATGAAAAAATACTGCTGTTCCGTAACATCCTTTGAGACTAAGTTGGTAAGTTGATAATTTGGCAATTCTATTCTTTTTGAAATGATAAATATTTTGATATTTTTGGACCTATAATCTATCAAAATGTCAATCTTTAGTAGAATGTTTCCTGAATCTCTTCACACTTTAATCTATACGTGGATATCAAGAGTGTTTTACTTTATCATTATAAAAATAACAAGAATTAAGGCTTCCCTGGTGGCGCAGTGGTTGAGAGTCCGCCTGACGATGCAGGGGACACGGGTTCGTGCCCTGGTCCTGGAGGATCCCGCAGGCCGTGGAGCAGCTGGGCCCGTGAGCCATGGCCACTGAGCCTGCACGTCCGGAGCCTGTGCCCCGCAATGGGAGAGGTCACAACAGTGAGATGCCCGCGTAGTGCAAAAAAAAAAAAAAAAAAAAAGAATTATAGGAAAATGACCTTCAAAGTCTTGGAGGCTTTTATTGTCATATGTGTATATTTGTGTGTGGGAATTAGTATGGTATGGATATTATACTATGGTCAATATACTGGAAGATGACTTTAATGTCAACATTTAAACAACATTTAAAGCAATTATACTCCAATAAAATTTTTTTAAAAGTCAACCCCTTTATCATTATGTAGTGTCCTTCTGTATCCCTGATGGCTTTCCTTGATGTGTGCTGTGTCTGAAATTAATAGAGCTACTCCTGCTTTCTTTTCCTTAGTGTTAACATGGTATATTTTTCTCCATCCATTTACTCTTAATCTATGTATGTCTTTATTTTTAAAGTGAGTTTCTTATAGATGATATATGGTCGAGTCAAGTTTTCGATCCACTCTAGCAATCTCTGTCTTTTAATTGGTACATTTAGACCATTGACATTCCAAGTAATTACTAATACAGTTGGATTAATAACTACCATATTAGTTACTGTTTTCTCTTTGTTGCCCTTGTTCTTTATTCCTATTTTTGTCCTTCACTCCTTTTGGGCCTTTTATAGTTTTATATGATTCCATTTTCTCTCCTTGTTCATCTGCTTTTTTGAGCATATGATTCTATTTTCTCTCTTTTTAATATTTCATTTGTATTTCATTTTTCACTTTTTTTTTTAGTGGTTGTCTTAGAGTTTTCAATATACCTTTGCAATTAATCCCAGTCCACTTTCAAATAGTACTATACCGCTTCATGTGTAATATGCACACATTTTAAAAACAAAATAACCCTGACTTCCTCTCATCCCTTATACCATTGCTGTCATCCTTTCACTTATATACAAGCATAAATAAGCATATATATATATACATAAGCATACATAACTGAATACATTACAACTGTTTTTATTTTGAACAGTTATCTATTAGATCAATTAAGAATAAGAAAAATAAAAGTTTCTATTTTATCTTTATGTATTCCTTCTTTCATGCTCTTTATATAGATCCAGGGTAATAACCTATTAACCTACATTATTTTCCTTCTCTCTATAGAACTTCTTTTAACTTTTCTCTTAAGGCAAGTCCACTAGCACCAAATTCCCTCTAGTTTTGTTTGTCCAAAAAAGTCTTTATATCTCCTTTACATTTGAAAGATAATTTCACAGCGTACAGAATTCTAATTTGGTGGCTGTTTTCTCTCAACACCTTAAATATTTCTGTTTTTTCTCTTCTTGCTTTCATGTTTTCTGAAGAGAAGTTGGATGTTATTATCTTTATTCTTCTCTAGATAAAGTGTATTTTTCCTCTGGCTTCTTTTAGAAGATTTTTCCTTATTTTTGAAAAAGATGTGCTGAGGTATAATTTTTTTATATATTTATCCTTCTTGGTGTCCTCTTGTTACCAAATTGAGTCAAATGGACCCTGCTCGGGCCCCAGCCTGGGCAGCCGAGGCTCTCTGCCTCTGCGTAGGAGGGTTCTTTTTCCTTTGGAGTTTGAGTAGGCGAATAACAAAACTGAAGCAGAGATCGACACAGCACAAACTTTATTCAGTGGCCAAAGAATGGAGACTCAGGAACTAAGTTCACAGATCAACTTCTCCACCTGGAGAGAGTGATTTAATTATAAAGAGTAAAGCCAAAGGGAGGAGGAGTGAGGCTGATGATGGGGAGACATCTGTATTAGTCTATGGGACGGGGTGGGGCTTTTTCCCTGAGGGAGTGGGCACCACCCTCTTTTTATACTTTTATGGTCCTTAATGTCCAGTCCTGGCCACCGGTAGGTGTGTCATTTAATGTGCTCATGTAGTAAAATCGTATATAATGAGACTCAGGGTCTGTTGCAGGTCAGATGTATCACCATCTTGGTCCCAGCTGGTTCCATCTGGGTTTTTTTGTTTGTTTGTAGCTTCCTTTCTTGTCTCTTTTATGTTAAGATTTATGTTAACTCCTGCTAAAGGTGGGAGTTGCAGGGTTTTGAACAAACACCTGGAGCAGCTCTGGCAATACTCCAAGTTTTCTGGATCTTTGGTGTCAGATATTAATTTGGAGAAATTATCAATTATGGTTCAAATATTTCTTCTGTTTTTTTTCTCTTTTTCTTCTCCTTCTACATGTGTATCTTCTGTAGTTGTCCCACAGTCCTTGGAATCTCACTTCAGTTTTTTCAGTCATTGTTCTCTTTGCTTTTCAGTTTTTGAGGATCCTAGTGATAGATTCTCTAGTGCAGATTCTTTCTTCACCTGTGCCCAATCTACTAGCAAGCCCATCAGCGGCAGTCTTTATTTCTGTTCCACTCTTTTTTATCTCTAGCATTTATTTTGGGTCCTTTCTTAGGATTTCCACTTCTCTGCTTATATTTTCCATTTGTTTTTGCATGTTGTCTACTTTATCCATTAGAGCCCTTAGCATATTAATCACAGTTCTTTCCAATTCCAAGTCTAACGATACCAATATCCCTGCCATGCCTGGTTCCAATGCTTGCTCTGTCTCTTTAAATTGTGTTTTTGCCTTTTGGTATGCATTTCCATTTTTTGTTTTTCATGATAACCAGATGTGATGCACTGGGTAAATGGAGCTGCTGTCAGTAGACCTTTAGTAATGTGGTGGTGAGGTGTGAGAGGAGATGAAGCATTCTGTAGTTCTATGCTGATTAGGTCTCAGTTTTTAGTGTATGCCTACAGACTGTAAACTGTGTTTCTCAGCTTTTTCTCTCCCTCTCAGCTGGGTCAGGATAGCTAGAGTGGGCTAGAGTTGTTTATTCCTCTTCCCCGCATGGAAGGCTAGAACCAGCTGCAGTTGGTTATTTCCCTTCCCGAGGTCAGGCTCTGGTTAACTAGTTTCTGCTGAGGGCACTCCTTATTAAGAAAAACAGAATCTTCTGGCGTATTTCAAAATGGTTTCTTTCCTCAGCCTCCTGACGGAAGCTGGAAAGGATTTTGCTCTGATATTTAAAATGGGAACCTTGTTAAGCTCCTAGAGATAAATTTCGCAATATTGTGGAGTTTTTAACTCTCAGACTTGGCACTGAGCCTCCAGCAATTCATCAATTATGGTACAGAACTTCCTACCTTGGCACTGGTTCCTCCGTGGTTCTGTTCCTGAGTTTCTGCTCTGGTAAGATGTGCCTGCCTGTATGCATTTGCCTGTTTGTCTCTCCTGTCTTGAGGGTAGTAGATTTTTTGTGTTCTCCCCTCTCTTCTGGATCCAAGAAGAGTTGTTTATTTTTCAGTCTGTTCGGTTTTGTTTGTTTTTTTTAAACCTGTTGTTAGGGTAGCATGACAACTTCCAGGCTCCTTATATGCAGAACTAGAAACTGGAAGTACATTTGTTTTTCTTGAAAAGAAAAATAATCTGTGCAACAACTGAAAAAAAAAATTCCACTAAGGCTGTACTTCAAATAGGCTTTGGAAAAAAGTGTATTTTGCTTAATTGATCGTAGAAAAGTGCGTTGTAAAAAAAGCTTTCATTCCCTAAATTGGAAACTGCAGAGACATATATGCATTTACATACAATTAGATATGGTGCTTTAAACAAGTTTGCAAGAATAATGATGAATAAGAATTTACTTTCAGTAGAACAAATTATGAAATTTGTTTGCAAACTTCCAACCTAAGCATAGCTAAAGTGGAAGAGGGTATGTAGGGTTGGGGGTAATGTTTCTTGAGACCTATTATCCTGTTGGATTGTAAACCAGACCCTCTTTAGCTAATTTAATATTCAGAATCACCTTGAGAGCTAAATGTTGTTACGTGAATTATAGGCTATTTAACAAAGGCATGGTAAATTCTCAGTTTATTGAATGTCATGTGACATAGGATTTTATCCCAGGTGGTCTGACTTGAGGAGGGAAACTTTACAATACATAAACATATTTATGAGAAGTGCTCCTAATAATTACTTTGCAAGATAAGTATTTGTAAATATTGCTTCGGAACATGTCAAACTTTAATCAAGGGAGGTAGCTGGCATTATTGCTATCATTGTGTGTAAAATTAAATATCAGTATCTTTGTTGATGTCCAAGCATTTCTTAATATAGGTCCACTTTTTGTCCTTTAGCAAGGCTTTAACTTTCTGTCCCTGTTATTCTGTTTTCTCAATGTGATGTATGTATGTACTGTCAGTTCCAAATCCTTGAGCAGACATAAAAGTATAAAAAATTTCCCTCTGTGGGCTTCCCTGGTGGCGCAGTGGTTGAGAGTCCGTCTGCCGATGCAGGGGACAGAGGTTCGTGCCCCGGTCCGGGAAGATCCCATATGCCGCGGAGGTGCTGCGCCCGTGAGCCATGGCCGCTGAGCCTGCGCGTCCGGAGCCTGTGCTCCGCGACGGGAGAGGCCATAACAGTGAGAGGCCCGTGTAATGCAAAAAAAAAAAAAAAAAAAAAAATTTCCCTCTGTGTTAGTATTTAATCCAGTAGACCAATGCTTAGATTTTTATCACAATATATCATAGACCATACATATCTCTCAGTTCAGTGTTTTTGACTAATGTTTACATGAAAACATTTATATTTTGTCTCAAAGTATATATAAAATATTAAATATATATGGAGGAAAAGTCTAGAATTGTATTCCAAATTCAGTTGGTAGCAACTAGAAATTGTATGTAGCTATTTGAAAACCTCACTGTGTATCCATATAGGTGTGTCTGTCTTGGATGTTGTTTGCTTTACGAAAGGCATCACAGTGTCATACTCTGTGTCATGATTTTTGCAAATGTGTGTTTGTTCAGAATGTATTTCCACATTTCCTTGCACACTTAATCCATACTTTTGTTCATGTGTGCAGCGAGTATCAAAAGACTCAAATATGCTAAATTTGTGGAGAAGAGAGCAAAGGAAAGGAGAAATGTTATTATAAACATACAAAGCGATTGTTAACAGCATAGATACTTTTGTGGTCAGAGTAAACACACAGATTGTTTTGTAGGTGTATGTGTGTCTATATGCATGTTTTGCTATTTTAATTGTATTTTGGGGAAATAGATGGGAGGTTTGGTGTCAATGTATAAATTACCTACTTGGAAATAGTATTCCAATTAGTATTTTTATATATAAGTCTAAATTTTCAGGAAAAATTTGCTGGTGTTCAGCAGGAAATGCCTGCTATGTTAATTTTAGAATCCCAGTGAGCCAGCATCTTTCTTTCTGGTTTTTACATATTCCTCTCATTTTTTTCAGACTAATTCATGAAAAAATACTGCTGTTCCATAACATCCTTTGAGACTAAGTTGGTAAGTTGATAATTTGGCAATTCTATTCTTTTTGAAATAATAAATATTTTGATATTTTTGGACCTATAATCTATCAAAATGTCAATCTTTAGTAGAATGTTTCCTGAATCTCTTCACACTTTAATCTATACGTGGATATCAAAAGAGTGTTTTACTTTATCATTATAAAAATAACAAGAATTAGGGCTTCCCTGGTGGTGCAGTGGTTGAGAGTCTGCCTGACGATACAGGGGACACGGGTTCGTGCCCTGGTCCTGGAGGATCCCGCAGGCCGTGGAGCAGCTGGGCCCGTGAGCCATGGCCACTGAGCCTGCACGTCCGGAGCCTGTGCCCCGCAATGGGAGAGGTCACAACAGTGAGATGCCCGCGTACTGCAAAAAAAAAAAAAAAAAGAATTAAAAAGCCTTCTAAAAATTCATACATAAAGATATTAAATTAATATTTTGTAGGAAAATGACCTTCAAAGTCTTGGAGGCTTTTATTGTCATGTGTATATTTGTGTGTGGGAATTAGTATGGTATGGATATTATACTATGGTCAATATACTGGAAGATAACTTTAATGTAATTATTTTGTTTTTGTCCTAAAATTTTCAGATTTTCTTACAAAGCCAAAAATATTAATATATTTTAAATATTAAAATATTATATAGTCTTGAAATGATTATATTTTAAGCCAGTTCATGGGACTGAAATAGGCTGATGAAATAAACTCAATTACATTTTTAAAAATTTCTTGTAAAAATTGTATATGGTGACTTTGAGAAATATCTTTTGTTATTATTTGGAAAATTTCCTGTTACTGATAGAAAAAAATCTGCAAAGATGTGGTAAGGAAAAAAATATATATGTTGTTGCAAACACATGCCCATACACACAGTGTTTGCAGTGCTAAATGTAGTACATTCCCAGTTTGAAAGATTTTGTTGTCTTATGTTTTGCTTTTATGAATTCTCTTCACATTTGAGACTCAGTTCTGACCTCACATTTGTAGAATAGATATTGACTATTTGAATTGTTATTAGCTTTTTTCTTGTAACTCATTAAGATACTTGAGAATAAAAAGTAACATAGCCATCTTATTTTTCTCCTATTAGTACTGTAATTGACAGAGCTTCACTGTAAATGAATTATCATTTCAAGATAAACAGGGTCTTCTGTTGATTTTATTAGGGAATTCTCAAGATTTGTATATAATCTATTACAATTCTTAATTTCTGATGACATTGCTTTATTTTGCATCCTTTGTGGTTTTCCTTTTGTCCAAATTTGTCAAGGTGACAAAAATGAAAAAGGATATGAAAAGAATTATTTAAATCAAATTTTTAAAGAAGATGCCAAAGTCCAAAACTGATTAAAAAGAAAAATTATTTACACTCACCAGGTGCCAAATAGAACAAGGCAAAATCACATTAAAATTTTATATATAAAGAAAAAGAAATGCATTTAGATGTTCTACATAATTGTACATGAGTTTGACTTTTTGTCAATGAAACGATGAAAATGAGATAATATGTGGGATAATGAAATTATGTGAAATATTAAATGGTTAATGTTTTGACATTATATTTAAGTATACTTGGCCAGTGTTTTATTCCCTCACCATGAAATTAATGAGTGTTATGGCCTCTCAATTACTGACTTTTAATAATAGCTCCTTTTTGTAAAACACATCAACTTTCTATTTTAACACGATTGAAAATATTGTTCTTTTGTAAGTTCCTAACCAATTGGTGTTGTGTAAGATGATACATGGTAGACTTTGGAAGAATTCTTAACCATTCTCTAGCTCCTGCTGCCAATTTCAGGTATTCGTTTAAGCCCTACCTGACTACCTATTATATTATAAACTATTGTAATACAGTAAAGAAAAACTTAGCCAGAGTTATCTTGGATGTAGATTGGGTAAAAGAAAAGGTAAAGCCTGAAATTTTGTAATTAATATTCAAACAGTAAGAAAACTTGTCTAACAGTGTAAATAGGCAATCATTCCTCACCACAGCAAATCCATGTTCATTAAATGATACAGATGCAAGATTTTGGCTTACAGCTTGATCTCTGCAGCCCTTCTCAAAATCTGCTGTTAGACATTTTGGAATGTACTATGCTTACAGAACAGAAAATTGATACAATCAGGTTTTTCCCTTGGTACTGATGAACTTAAAAAAAAAGGTGAGTTTAAAGACTTGGACTCTCTTCAAGGTGGTTTTAATTTTAGTTTACTACCCATCATAGAATGTGCCTGGGACTTCTTTAACCATTTTCATTCTTTAACATGAAAATATGTAACTGTGGTATAGTAGTAAGTATCTTAAATGTGTGTTGGTACAGCCCTGAGTTACCATATGGTCTCTCCTTTGGTCAATGGTATACAAAACTGAGCTTGCATGTCTGGATTGTCTGGATTCCTCTGACTTTATAAATGACTCATTCTGCATAAGTCAAATTGATCAACTGACATTAGACTCAACTCTATGAGAAAGTCTAAAAGCATTGGGAGATGATTAAAATCTCATATAACCTAAATTCTTATAACATCATATGATTATGAGCTGATTTGGGGGTGAGTTGGCTATTAAGGTGGAAATACCTGTTTGTGTGCTAGGTTGTTTCTAGAGGCACTTTTTTTTTTGTTACATGTCATTAATATTTATTTTATTCTAGAGATTGCGTGAAAGTGTAAATGTACTTGGAGGAAGTCCAGGAAGTAGAAAATACAGTCATTCTATCTAACTTTTTCTTTTTTTTGGCTGTAGTTGGTGCCAAGAGCCATAGCATTAATATAGAAAATGTGCTTTTCCTCTAACTCACATTAACTTTAGGAAATAATGCCTACAACTGAGAGCTCTAGATGCCAGTGACCTCAACCACCCAAGGATTGCTTCAACCTCTGTTACTGTGATGCCTTGTAAACATTGTCTCCAGAAACTAAATGGGTTCCTGACATCTATTTCCAATATTTGGCTACCAAAATAACAAACAATACTAGTGATAAAATATGGTCGGTGTTGTATCTATGAGTATGTTTGTATAATTTTATATTTTAGGTTAGTGAGAAAACCTGAAAAAAGCTCCTATAAAGTACATTGTTCAGGCAATATCATTTGTCTGTTATATCAGTACATCCCAAATACACAAACATACACACATAAATAAAAATCTAATAATTTAATAATAAAAGTGTAAAATATAAGCCCCAATAATAAGGTAATAAAAAAACTTTACAAAATAATTTATATACCAAATAATAATTAAATCAAAATTGAAACCTAAGTGATAGAACTAAAACTATGCTCAGCTAGAGATAAAGAGACCAAGTATGTTAAACATTAAACAAGATAATTTTTTAAAAATTAACTAATGAGGGCTTCCTTGGTGGCGCAGTGGTTGGGAGTCCGCCTGCCGATGCAGGGGACACGGGTTTGAGCCCTGGTCCGGGAGGATCCCACATGCCGCAGAGCGGCTGGGCCCGTGCGCCACAGCTGCTGAGCCTGCGCTCTAGAGCCCACGAGCCACAACTGCTGAGCCCGCGTGCCTAGAGCCCGTGCTTCGCAACAAGAGAAGCCACCGCAATGAGAAGCATGCGCACCGCAGCGAAGACCCAAGACAGCCAATAAATAAATAAATTAAAAAAAAATTAACTAATTTATTTCAAATAATTAAAAGAAATGTAGTTAAATTAATGAGATGAAAAATAAAGTCATAGAAATTAATACACCAAAAACAAAAGAAATCAAATCTGTAAAACTGATTAAACAGTTCAGGAACTGATAGCTTTAAAAAAAGATAAAATGGTCTCTGATAAATCTAAACAAAGATGAAGAAAGAAAGAAATAGAATAGCTAAAATGGGATAGCTAAAATGTGTCTGTGTGTGCATGTGTTTGTGTGTCTATGACTTAGATGTGCAATGGTAAGGTAAGTCAATGAAGTTGAAAATCTTGTAACAAATTATACTCAGGCAGAGCCAAAAATTCATAAAATCAATCCAAGGAAGTACAGATAACTTAATTACTCAATATTCAGAGTAAATAGTTACCAAATTAAAAATAAAAAGGCACCAAATAACTGATTCTAAGTCAAATTCAAATTAAGTTTATGGGACAATTCCTTATTTCTATGACAGACA
Organism: Lagenorhynchus albirostris; assembly: GCF_949774975.1. NCBI lineage: Eukaryota > Metazoa > Chordata > Mammalia > Artiodactyla > Delphinidae > Lagenorhynchus > Lagenorhynchus albirostris. Next base: position 6,610,237 of record NC_083096.1, on the reverse strand, counting down.
GCAATTCTCATTTTATAAAATAGTTACAGAGCATGGAAAAAGGCTTTCATTAAGTTTAAGAAATCTTGAGTCCATGCTTGATCACTCCAAAATAATTAAGGTAACTCATATTTATGAATGAAGGTAGATATTTTCTTACAAAATATTAATAAGTATGTTTCAGATGGCCATAAGAGACTTATGATCTACATCCAAATTTTTCTTTAGAAAGGAATAAATTTTATGTCAATACCATACATGATTCCAATAAGTCAAAGCTGTACATTCAGACTGAAAATCACACACACACAAAATTTCATTTAATTAAATTAGGCAATCAACCTCTTAAAAATTCTTAATTATATTAATAAAGAAGTTATGTATGAGATACATATTATCCATAAAGAGATACATCTCATCCATATGAGGACTAAGGACAGAATGCATGTGTTTATCTGCTAAGGCTCCTATAACAAAATACCACAGACTGTGGGACTTACACAAGAGAACTCTATTTTCTCATAATTCTGGAGGCTGGAAATCCAAGACCAAAATGATGACAGGGTTGATTTCTGGTATGACCTCTCTCCTTGGCTTACAGATCCTTCTCACTGTGTTGACACATGGCCTTTTCTCTGGATGTGCGTGCTCCTGGTGGTGTGTCTTCCTCTTCTTATATGAACATCAGTACTATTAGATTAGGGCCCTTTTGACCTCATTGCACTTTAATTACCTCCTTTAAGGTCGCATATCCAAATACAGTCACAATGGGAGACAGGGCTTCAATACATGAATTTGTATCAGGGGCACATTTTCTGTAAAAATGCTCAACTACACCATTTTTTCTTGATACGGTTTGATCATATTTAAAGTACTAAGAAATGTAACAGAAAAAACATTGATTTTTATCACTCAGAAAAAGATAAGATTTCTATTTTCAGATAAGTGGATTATGGGCAAAATATAAAGAAGTGTTGCCTAAAAGGAATTTCAAAAATGAAAAGTTGCTACTGTTGGGTATCTATTTGTTGTTAGGTGCATATATATAATTGTTATATCTTCTTGATAAATTGACACTTTTATCCATATATTATATGATGTTGTTCTTTGTCTCTTGTAACAGTGTTTGAGCTAAATTCTATGTCTTACGATATTGGTATAGCCCATCCAGCTGTCTTTTAGTTACTAAAACTTTGTATGGAATATTGTTTTCCATCTCTTTACCTTCAAACTATTTGTGTCTTTAGATAAAATATGTGTCCCTTATAGATGGCAAGTAGACCGTGTGTCTTTTTTAATCCATTTCAACAATCTCTGCCTTATATTGGAGCTTTTAATCCTCTACATTTAAACTAATCGCTAATAAGGAAATACTTCTGCCACTTTGCTATTTTGTATATATCATATCTTTTGTTTTCCAATTCCTTAATTACTGTCTCCTTTTGTATTTAATTGATTTGTATAGTGTACATTTATTTGTTTCTCATTTCCTTTTATATGTATTTTAAAATTATTTTCTAGTGGCTATCTTAGAGATTACAATTAACTTCTTAAATTTATAACAAGTTATTTGGATTAATACCACATTAGCTTCAGTACTATACAAATACTCAGCTCTCATACAGCTCCATATTTCTCTCTTGATATTTTTGTTGTCATCACAAATTATATATTTATACATTATGTACCCATTAGCATAAGTTTATATCTATTTTTATGCATCTGTCCTTTAAATCTTAAAAGAATAAGTGGTGGGATTTTTAAAAAAATATATAATAATAATTGATTTTGCATTAACCTACATAGTTATCTCTGCCAGTCTTCTTTATTTCTTTGTATGGCTTCAAGTTACTGTATAGTATCCTTGTATTTCCACCTGAAAGACACCCTTTTGCATTTATTATAGGGTAGGTCTGCAAACAACAAACTCCCTCAATTTTTGTTTATTTGGAATTTTTTTTTTAATTGAAGCATAGTTGACTTACAATGTTGTGTTAGAATTAGGTGCACAGCAAAGTGATTCAGTTGTGTGTATATATATATATATATATAGAGAGAGAGAGAGAGAGAGAGAGAGAGAGAGACACACACACACACACACATATATACATATGTGTGTATATATACATATGTGTGTAGGTATATGTGTGTGTATATACATATTTTTTTCAGATTTTTTCCATTATAGGTTATTAAAAGATATTGAGTACAGTTCCATGTGCTATAAACTGTTTTAATTTCTTGTTGATTTTGAAATTTAGTTTGTCACATATGGAATTCAATAGGTTGTTATTATTATTATTATTATTCAACAAGTTAAGAATGCCACCCCACAGCTGTCTGGCCACTGTCATTTTTGCTGAGAATTTTACACTTAATGTTGTCAATAACTTGTTTGTGATAAGTAGCTCCTCTCCTGCTGCTTTCAGGGTGCTCTCTTTGTCTCTGGCTTTTGACAGTTCGATTATAGTGTGTCTCAGTGTGGATACTGTTGTGTGCATTCTTCTTGGAGTTCATTGAATTTCCTGTTTGTGTAGAGTCATGTCTTCCATCAAATTTGGGAAGTTTTTAGCCATCGTATCTTCAAATACTCTGTCATTTTCTCACTTTCTCCTCTCCCACTGGGACTTCTACTATGCATATGTTGGTACACTTGATGGTGTCTTACAGGCCTCTTAACTGTTTTTTATGTTTATTAGTTTTTCTTTCTGTTCCTCAGACTGAATAGCTGCAATTGATCTCTCTTTACATACACTGATTCTTTCTTCTAACTTGCTTAAATATCCTGTTGAAACTCTAGTGAATTTTTCATTTCACTAAAAAGTACTTCAAAGCTCTCCAACTATTTTTAAGTTGCCTTCCTGATTCAGTGTTTATTTGGTTGCTATAAGTCTGATTTTTTTCAAGAGTTAAAACAATTCTGAGAGTTTTTGTTTACTTTTACTGTGTTGGTAGAGGGACAGCCCTTTGGACATTTTGTACTTTCCAGCTCCAGAATTTTTGTTTAGTTCCTATTTATAAATTCTATGTCTTTACTGATACCCGAGACATTATTTTTATGGTGTCCTTTAGTTTGTCCATAATTTCCTTTACCTCTTTGAATATAAAACAGTAAATTTAAAGTCTTTTTCTAGTAAGTCCAATGTCTGTACTTCCGCAGAGACAGTTCTGGTTAATTTTCCTATGAGTGGGGCGTACATTTTTTTTACATGATTCATAATTTTTTGTTGAAACTTGGACATTTTGAATATTATGACTTGTTAATTCTGGGAATCAGATTCTTCTGCCACCTTGAAATTTGTTCTTGTTGCTTTCTCTGCTTTGTAATTGGTTGGTTGTTTAGTGACAATTCTAAACAATTTTATATTCTGAAATCTAAAACTATTCTGTATTAATTGATATGTGTGGTCTCTGCAGTCTCCCGTTTATCTTTTGATTAGGTAATATTCACAGATTTCTTTGAATGTTTGGAGCCAAAAACAGAACCAAAAATTCTGAGTCTTTGCACATTGGCTATGTGTTGTAACACTCTTTTAACACTTAGCTGAGTAGTTACAAACCTTCCTTAGTCTTTACTTCCTGCTGTGCAGAGTCTAAAAATCAGTCTAAGGTAAAAGCTTAGGGTCTTCCCAGTTGTGTTTTTGAACACACATCCTGCTCTGGGCATGTACATAACTTTCTGTATTCCCCAATATTCATGTGAGATTTTCAATGCCATAATTCTTCAAATACTTTTTCTCCACAAAATTTTCTCTCAAGCTTCTGGCAGTCTATTAAGTCCCCTCAAATTGTATTTGCTCTAGACGGCAATGGGTTTTTCATTTGCCTTTTAAAGTTTTTGAGGAATGCCCTCTGTGTAGCCACTTTTCTGCCCTGAGAAAGTTTTGGATTAGGTGAGACAGAGGCAACAGAGGCAAGTGCTTTTGTCAGTCCTTCAGCTAGCCATTAGACAGATTAAAACAGACAAAAATAACTATTAGAGAACAAGGTCAGCTTTGCTCCCTCTGGAGCCAGGGACCAGAATTACATACTGGGAACATAGGTTATCATTTCAAAACCATTGTTGAGCCAGAGGGAGGTAGGACAAAGGCAAGTAAAAATACTTCAGAGCTCTCCATCTGTTTTTAAGTTGCCTTCTTGATTAGGTGTTTACTTTGTTGCTGTAAGCCTTTGACTTTTTTCAAGAATCTACTATGTTTTTAGACGGACAGCCCCTTGGAACTACCTATTCTACCATGTTCACTGACATCAAACCCAAACCACTAGCAAACTTTTAGTATTAAAAATACATCTAATACTATTTGAAGGAAATGCTAATAAATTCTCTAACATCTGTGTGGGGAGGGGGTGTCTTTTTCTCTATGTGTTATTTTTTTCTCAATCTTCAACATTTTCTAATGTATTCCTAGAGAAATATTTTACTTAGACATATTTCATGAAGGTAATTATATATTTCAAAGAAACTAAATACAAGGCCAAATTATATCATTTTTTATTATTGTTATTGGAGCATAGTTGATTTACAATGTTGTGTTAGTTTCTGCTGTACAGCAAAGTGAATCAGTCATATGGTATGCATATACCCACTCTTTTTTAGATTCTTTTCCCATATAGGTCATTACAGAGTATTGAGTAGGGTTCCCTGTGCTATAGAGTAGGTTCTTATTAGTTATCTCTTTTATACATAGTAGTGTGTATCTATCAATCCCAGTCTCCCAATTAATCCCTCCCCCCTTCTATTAAGTTTGTTTTCTACATCTGTGATTCTGTTTTGTAAATAAGTTCATTTGTACCATATTTTTACATTCCATATATAAGTGACATCATATGATATTTGTCTTTCTCTGACTTACTTCACTCTGTTATGACAATCTCTAGGTCTATCCATGTCACTGCTAATGGCAGTATTTAGTTCTTTTTTATGGCTGAGTAATATTCCATTGTATAAATGAGATATCATCTCACACCAGTCAGAGTAGCCATCATCAAAAAGCCTACAAACAATAAATGCTGGAGAGGGTGTGGAGAAAAGGGAACCCTCTTGCACTGCTGGTGGGAATGTAAATTGATACAGCCACTATGGAGAACAGTATGGAAGTTCCTTAAAAAACTAAAAATAGAACTACCATACAACCCAGCAATCCCACTACTGGGCATATACCCTGAGAAAACCATAATTCAAAAAGAGTCATGTACCACAATGTTCATTACAGCTCTATTTACAATAGCCAGGACAGGGAAGCAACCTAAGTGTCCATCAACAGATGAATGGATAAAGAAGATGTGGCACATATATTCAATGGAATATTACTCAGCCCTAAAAAGAAACGAAATTGAGTTATTTGTAGTGAGGTGGATGGACCTAGAGTCTGTCATACATAGTGAAGTAAGTCAGAAAGATAAAAACAAATACTGTATGCTAACACATATATATGGAATCTAAAAAACAAAAACAAAACCAAAATGGTCATGAAGAACCTAGGGGCAAGACGGGAATAAAGACGCAGACCTACTAGAGAATGGAGTTGAGTATACGGGGAGGAGGAAGGGTAAGCTGGGACAAAGTGAGAGAGTGGCATGGACATATATACACTACCAAATGTAAGGTAGATAGCTAGTGGGAAGCAGCCGCATAGCACAGGGAGATCGGCTCGGTGCTTTGTGACCACCTAGAGGGGTGGGATAGGGAGAGTGGGAGGGAGGGAGACGCAAGAGCAAAGAGGTATAGGGATATATGTATATGTATAACTGATTCACTTTGTTATAAAGCAGAAACTAACACACCATTGTAGAGCAATTATACTCCAATAAAGATGTTAAAAAAAATTCCATTATATATATGTACCACATCTTTATCCATTCATCTGTTGATGGGCGTTTAGTTTGCTTCCATGTCTTGGCTATTGTAAATAGAGCTACAGTGAACATTGGGGTACATTTAAACTGTTTCTGGAACAATATATTTATAACCTTCCGTTTTCACTTGAGCATAGGTCTGTTCTGTGTTCTACACAGAACAGAATTTTCATAAAGGTTAAATTAGTTTCACATTCTTTGCCAAAGTCTAGATAATTAAAATAAAGTGATAAATGTAAGAAAAGAGGATGTTTACTTAACATCTAAGGAATTCCATAATTTGAAATTTGAAATCCCAGTACTGTTTTCTTGTTTATCTCTCCAGGCTTATTTTCAGGTATCCCAACATATTGCTTGCGATTTTCCTAAGGTAGCCAAACTGTTGAGGACAAGTTTGAAAAATACAGAATTTAATAATATATAATCTCTATTATTAAAGAAATTCAAATGTAGTAGGGGAAAAAGACACAAAGGGATTATTTCCAATATAATACAGTGAGCAATGCAGGTACACACACACACACACACACACACACGCACACACAGTATTCTGTGGGAGCACATATCAGCACTTGACATAGCCTGATGTTTAAAGCAATGCTGATTAATAGAGTATTCGAAAGGTGACTCTTGAGTTATTGGAAGGTCCTTGTAGGCAGCAGCATATGAAAAAGTACAGAGATACAAATAAGATTAAGTTTGTAAGAAAAGAAACTCTCACTAGACAGAATCAAAGTGGACCATTGCTAGTGATTGTAAAGAGAAATCATAGGGATGCTAGTTAACCAGAGCTGTATAGATAGTAATATTAGTTATTATCAGGGGAAAAAAGAACACTTCAGAATGATTCTTTATGTCCTCCTAAATTAACCTTATTTATCTGTTACTTGAAGTACAAACTCAGAATGGTAATTATTAGAGAAGTGAGAACTAAGACATAAAGTTCATTGCATTAATTCTAATATGATATGCTCACTAGAGCTCTGGATAAAGATAACTTCCTCATCAGGATTTGCCAGAGAATTACTGCAATTATGTGTCTGTGGAGCCATAATCGAGTGGCAGGCTTGGACAGTGACAGAGTTGGAGCTCATTAGTGTGTGTTATCTGTAGGCGTAATTCTAACTTCCTGTCCATTCAAGAAAAAGATTCCCCTTTTACTTCTTGATTTTTATTTTGAGATCCTTGGTATAATTTCACTTAATTTTTCCCTTCCAATTGTTGAGGATAATACATAGTGAAATATAATATTAAATGGTTAACTATAAGAGGACAAAAAGATATATACTGAAAAGCAAAACATTTCATGAACTATATTTCTTACAATAACTTGTAATTAAAAATAATATCTTTATCTTAGAATTATTTCTGGTGATTTTCATTCTGTGTCTTATGGGTATTTTAAGTTTTGAACTGTACATGTGGATATAAAAAAGTACATGATTCTCCTTTTCATCAGAAGTAAGTAAATTTTGACTCCCCAGATATTTTGTGTGCAAATCAGAGAACACAAAATGGATAAATAATTTCTATATCTCAATATAAGGGCTGAGGACACTACTGCATTACATATAAGCATAGAATAAAAATAATGTATAATTGTAATATTTGGATTATATCTACATAATTTATGTAAATGCTGATTTTGGGGGAAAATATACAATGTATTCTAAATATATAGTACATTCCATCAGTATCCATGATCTCAGTGCTAGGGGCAATTTCTCATGATTGTTTTCTGTCCTTACATTTTGCTCTACTGTCTTTTCTATACTTGACATGTGCTCCATTGCATCCTGAAATCTTACAGCGCTTCACTTCTCATCCCAGTCCTGCCTTCTCCTGCTTTTCACCTCAACCCTATCAGCTTCAGATTTTCACAGTTATTCCTAGGCATCTGTACCCTCCTCTTTTTATATCCCATAGGAAGCATGTCACAAATATCAATACTATAAATTTGAAAATTTGATATTTTCAATCTGTCACATTTTCTTGTACTAGCATGTGTTCTCAAGTTGTTCCCTGCAATATCTCTCCTAAAGTTGTGAACTTCTATATCTGTTAGGATTATTTTAACTAAATGGAACAGAAAACAGCAAAAAATTATCTTAAAAACTAAGCATGTTTTGTCTCACAAGAGAGAAAATCTAGCGTGATGACTGAGTCTACGACTGGTCCGTGTTACATCTTTAGGGATCCAGCTCTTGGCGTATTTCTGGGTTGCCATCTACAGTGCTGGCTTTGTGCCAAGCCTCCTTCTCCTCATGGTTATGGGAGGGTTACTGGGATGAGACAGGCCCACGTTTCTTGTTCATGGTTGTTAAGACTCTTTGCCTTAGTCCATTTAGACCTGCTATAACAAAATATCCTAAGCTGGGTGGATTATAAACAGCACAAATTTATTTCTTATAGTTCTGGAAGCAGGGAAGTCCAAGATGAAGATGGGCAGATTGGGTGTCTAGGTGAAGTCCATTTCCTGGTTCCTATATGTATGGCACCTTCTTGCTGTATCTTCACACGGTAGGAGAGGGAAGGGAGCGCTCTTGAGCCTTTTTATAAGGACATCACCCTAATGTCCTAATCACTTTCCAAAGGCTTTACCTCCTAATATTATGACCTTGGGTGGTAAGATTTTATCCTATGAATTTTAGGGGTACATAAACATTCAGACCCTAGCACTATAATATTTTTGGTATTGAGGACAGTTTCTTATATCTCATTTACTGGGTTGGACTGTGTGTCTATTCCTGGACCAGGCTCGGCTGACAGAAGAATAATATTAATATCCTTTAATATTATCATTAAAGGATAATATTAGGCCCTCATTCTCCACAAAATACAAAACAAAGCAGAAAAGAAAACAAAAAAATAAAAACAAAAACCTATCAAGGGACATCAGAATCAGATAATGACTCTCAATAATCAAGGTCCAGACAGAACAGGGGTACCCTAAATTATTATTTTTTTTACAACCATTTAGAATGGTTTGAATTTAGGGGATCAACTACAGTGTTCACTTCCACTGCCTCAAAGCCCAGAGCTGGTTAAGGTGATATGTTGAGCTGTCTTCTAGTTTAACATTTCCTAATCTTCAAGATACAATATATATTGCCAAGATAGAACTGCTTAGTTTTGCCAATTCAGCATAATATCAATGACAGAAAGATTTGTGAAAATTAAAATTATGTAATTATTTAAATTGATGATATTTACATTAGAAATATAGAATTACAGTAGACCATATATTGCAGTAGATTGGAGGAAACATAATGTCTGACCTTTGCCTGTAACACTATACAAACTGAATTTGGAAGGCAAGTTGCTTTTCTGGAAAAGTGATAGAATTCAGACTATTTCTTGGCTTAAAATAAAGCTGATGTGAATGAATACCAAAAACAAAACAAAAAAACAAATTTTATACCCTTACATGAATATGTACTTGTATAGAGCCTAGTTCCTCTATGGTTAATCATATTGTATTAATGATCATTTACAAATTGAAGACTTTTACTCTTCCTTACCTGGTCTTTATTTATCATTAGGGAATGGTGTTGTATCAGCATGTTGTATCAGTTTGATAATAGGGCTAGGAGATGATGGAACAGCTTGAGCATTCTGGATACAGATAGAAAAGAAAAATTGAAAAAGAGCAGAAAGAAAATGGACTATGTTAAAATGAGAGTTGAGACTTTCAGAGGGCTGCATAAAACTTTATTTAAAAACTGAAATTTGATAATATAGCTATTATGGTCATATTTTGAGTGACAATGAATATAACATTTAACATAGTCCCTTTAGTTTGATTATCCTTTCTTAAGTGTCTATAATCTCTTCCACATCTACATTTTGAAATTTCAAGTATCAAGGGTTAGATGGCATTATTATTACATTGGAAATAGTTCCTCATATACTAAGCAAATGAGTAGATTTGCTTCAATTATAGTTCTCTTCTCTTGACAGCATCGTGATGATTTGACATGGATGCTGATCAATGTGCTATCCCTTAGATGAAAAAAGTAAACTTGTAAGGTCAATTTTTTTGATCACTACTCAAGGAAATATAAAATAATTTACACTCAGGTTGCTTTCAACATGGTCATGTAACTCCGTAAACAAAGGCAAACAATAATTAAAATAAAGTTGAATGGTTATATTAGTGTCAGAGAAAGTAGACTTCAGAGGAGACAGTAAGGTCACTACATGAAGATAAAATGATCAATTCACCAAGAAGACATAACTAAATGTTATGTATGTGTATATGAACGAAACAACTGTACTTCAATAATCAATAATGGAAAGATAAAACATCTCTACACATCATTGTAAATTAAAAAAAGAAACTTCCAAGTAATTCATAAGTGAAAGAGGATGTTTAAAAAATTCCCCAAAATATATGGTACTGAATGACAATGAAAATACTTGTCAAATCTGTTAAATTTGCTGAAACCAAAATTTACAGCAATAAATGTTTGTATTGCTAGAACAATAATAATATTTTAAAAGGAAGTAAAAGTTTAACAGACTGGAGAGTAAGAGAATAAATTGCCCGTATTTGCAGAAGACATGCTTACCTACACAGAAAATACCAATGAATCTACCAAAAAGAATTCTAGAATCCTAGACAAATAAGTAAGTTAAACAAGGTTGCAGGACACAGAATCGACACATAAAAACAATTTTTTCTATATACTAAAAAAGTACATGGGAAAACCAAATTTGAAAACACAGCATCATTTGTCATCATTCACTCTAAAAAATAAAATATGTAGGCATAAGCATATCAAAATATGTACAGTATCTGAATGTCAAAAACTATTAATGCCTAATGGAATAAATCCAAGAAAATCTAAATAAATGGAGAGACATATCTTGTTTGTGGATTAGAAGATTTAAACTAGTAACAATGTCAATTCTCTCCAAATTGATGTATAGGTTTAAGCAATTCCTAATACAGAGAGTTACTTATACATATTATGAATCCAAATCATTTGTCATATATATGAATTGCAAATAGTTTCTCTCAGTTTGTGTCTTGTCTTTTAATCTACTTAACATGTTCTTTATAAAGAAAAAAAACCTTTTAATTTTAAGTAAGTCAATTTATATATTTTAAAAATTTTATCGATCATGACTTTGGTGTCATGAATAAGAATATTTTTTCACCTTGTCTTAGGTACCATTGGCTTTCTCTTATATTTTCTTCTAAATTTTTGTTTTCCATTTAAGTCTATTATGCATTTGAGTAAGCTTTGAATAAGATGTGAAATTTAGGTTGAGTTTCATTTATTGCTGTTTGCAAATATCCAATATCATTTGTTGATAAGATCATTCTTATTCCATTTATTTGCTTTGGCACATTTGTCTAAAATTAGTTGACTTTTTGGGTGGGTCGATTTCTGGCTTCTTTATTCTATTCTTTTAATCCATGTGTCTGTTACCCTGCCAATACTACACTTTCTTTTTAACTGGAGCTATAGGTGAAGTCTTAAAATCAGATACTATAATTCTTCCAATTTATTCTTCTCTTTCAAAATTGTTCTGGTTCCTTTCTTTTTCTTTTAAAATAGGAACTAAATTATCTACACCTACCAAAAATAGTGTTGGGATTTTAGTAGGAATTGTGCTCTATTGCAAGTAGTAAGAAGTAAGAAGAAAACATACAATATGTATTTATTTGTATAATCCAGATACTTCAATCTTAGAAGTCCATTCATCCTGCTTATCGTTTCTCCCCCCAAGGATTAGATTCTTTTTTTCCCTAAGAATTGGGAAAAACCTTCCCTTCCCCAATTTCCTTCTTGGAGACTGTGTCTTGTCTTGACCTCTTAACTTTCGTAAATTGAAATGCTCTAGTCCTTCTTCTGGAGCACTAGTTCCTGTCATTTGATCTCATATATTAGCACAGCCAGTAAGTGCTTGTTCTGCATCACAAGAAGCATTTAGGAATATCTGAGTAATTATGGAATGGGCAGGATCAAATACAAAAAGCAGTATTATTATTAAATGTGGCTTGGCAGTCAGAATGAATTCTGAGTTTAAGGTGTCTGTCATAATTCTTTCATTCTCTCAGAGAAGCCCCATCAAGTGTCTGAAGCTCTGATTGGCTGTGCAGTAGCATCTTCAGATGGGAGCCTGGCTTTCTTAGGATCCCTCCCCGGAGCCTGTGCCTTCTAAAGGAAGGAAATCAGTATTCGTGCACCTTTATACTCAAGAGGTCAGATTTGCACTTCACTCCTGCCTCACTTAGATGGTACATTCTGAGGGACCAGGTTAATATTTTCTTCCTTAGAACTCAACCTAAGAGGGCAAACTCTATTATGTGAGATTGAATTCGGACTCATCCACTTACTTTGTGGCCCTATAAATTTATTTACTTTCTTGATCTCAATAGCCTCACCTGTAAAAGTATTGATATTGTTCTTGCTGCAGAAAAAACAAATTCTAACCTCAGCAAATTGCAATTATTTCCTTGATTTTTTCCCCTGAAATCTGCCCTGTATGTATATGATCTTTTTGACATGAAGGGGTAATAACACTTGAGTTATTTTTATGGTAACTCCTGTTCTTATAGGAAGAGTAATGTATTAGAAAGCTTATTCAATCTGAGTTCCAAATTTGGTCTGGATGACACTTCTTAAAAGGAGAATCGGGACTGCCTATTTCTATCCTCAGGTGATTCACCTGTACCTGTATCACCTTTACTCACAATATTTAGCTTGTTCTTCCAGTGTCCATATTCCCTCAACCATGTGCCATGACGCACTCGAGTAGAGGGAATTAATTCTCCTTTAATTTTCTTCTTCCTTAAGGGTGAGCAGTGTGGGAAGGGAGAGATGAGGGCTAGATGGGAGGATCATATCCCTTGTTTAGCTTTTCCAGAAATATTTCTAATTAGCCACTCCTGAAATGACTAGATGTAGATAGACCTATTTTGCCAGTTTTGCAAATTGCTTGGATGACTGAAATATCACCCCTATGATCCATGGAATAAGTATGCTTTTATATTCCTGTTGACAAAAGATCTTAAGATAAATAATACACTGTCTTCTATCTAAATTACCATATACCCATTCAGATGCGGTCACAAATTCTACCTTAATTTACTGTTTTGAGATCATATGTAATTCCTAACACAGCATTAAGCTCACTCAAATCTCTTCCTCCAGTGCCTGGTTTTTTGGCAACGTTTCAGCATCGTATAGTAACCACTGCTCAAAATCCTTTCTCCAGTTCCCACAAATGCCTTTGGTTTCTTTTCTCCCTACAGAAATTCAATTCTTGCTTGACAACCAGCCACACATTAAATAAAATCCACCCAAATATGCTAAGAATGATCAACTGTTAACATCATTTTTCTTGAACTTACTCTCCATTCCCTCCTCCAATCTGACTTTATTGCACTCCCGCAACAAAATAACAACTTTGGTTAAGTCCAGTGTTCTGCCTAGCCAACACCTGTGCCCATGCAGCTGAGTTTGGCTGAACAATAACTTAAAAAAAAAATCAGAGTTCTTTCTATTTAAATATGTTACCATGAACGTCTCAGGATCATTGGCATTGCAAGGCAACCATGGCTTAATTCTCTAATCCTTTGCCTCTCCACTCTCCTAATTGCTTATCATACTCTTCTCCTCTCTTCTAAAACCTGTACATCACTCCCCAATCATTGCTCTCAATTGGTGACCTTGCTTTCTACTTCAAGGAGAAAATCGACACCATTAAAAGAGTATTTCCATTAGCCACCTTACAAAACTACCCACCTACCTTTCCTCTTATGACTATAGTTGAACTGTTGCTACTTCTAATGTATGACCATCCCTTTTACTTGTGAATGAGTCTTATCCGGTGATGCCAAGTTAAGGACGTTACTCAAGTAGTTCTGCCCTTTTCCTTCATCATTTTTTCCTTCTCTACTTGACCATGTGAATCAAATAATGTATCAAATAATGTATTTGATTACATTATTTGATGTAATGTACATCAAATAATGTATTTCCTCTCTTATTACAAGAAAAATGCTTTTTTTTTTTTTTACCTCCATTGACCCGCAAGCTTTTGATTTATTTATTTGCTCCCTTTTGCAGTAATGCTCCTAAGGCATTGCCCAGTCACTCTGTCACCAAACTTTATTCTTCTGTTCTTTCTTAAATCTTCTCTTCAGATTTTTCTAAACACTCCTCTGAAAATGGTCTTTGCATGGTCACTATGACCACCATGAAACTATGAATGGTGAACTTTCAGTCTTAATCTTGCTTGAGCCATTAACATCATTTAACATGGTAGGCAAGTGGTTCTTCCTAGAAACGTAGATCACTTGGCTTCCAGGGCATCACTTTTTATTTTCTGTTTCCTCCCACTGGAATATTAGCTCCATGTAGACAGATAGGGATTTTTGCCTGTTGCATTCAGCAATGTATTCCTAGCACATAGAAGAGTAGCTGGTACATACTAAGTGCTCAATAATCTATTTTGAATTAAGTAGCTAATTATATTATTACCTCTTTTCCCTTCCAGAAAGAACTACAATTTCTTAAAACACTATGTTCAGTAATTATGTCTACAATGCAATTTCAAGAGACAATTTACAAAGTCTTGTTCTCTCTAGTTAAGACACATTACACTGCGTACTATGGACTTTCTATCTGAACATCTGCTCCTGAGTTCTTATGCTATGGTTAGATTGAGTCTAGTGGTTTGGAAATCAGTGGGGAAATGCACTGTTGATTCACTTCAATGATAATGACTTTATATGATAAGAACCTTATATCAAACGATGTGACAAGGTAACCCAACTTATAACACATCATTTAGAAATTTTGTACTCCCTCATAATTAGGTAAACTTATTCCAAATCAATGATTTCACAATGTGGATAAGGCTTTCACTCTTCTCAAAGTTTCAGAAAAATGTGGTGCTTATTGGACAGCTCTTTTTGAGTCTACAGCTCAACAGACCCAGATATGAAACTTTGTCATTTTTTGGCCAGGAAATATAATCCCACTGTAGATATGAATTTGATGAAGATCTAGGGTCTAGTTTTGATTGAAGGGATATGTTCAATATGACCCACAGGTTTTTCTTGCCATCTTTCTGACATTCGGTGGTGTTTCCTCTTGCTCAGAGGCCCTCTGTTTTCTCACCCATTTTCTAGAAGTTCTTGCCCTTGATAGGATATCATCCCTGTGAAGCCCAGGTTTTGGAGAAGTTTAATCCACTCCCACAATCTGCATTCATGTTCCATGAGTAATCACCTCCTGAGTAATCAAAAATGGAAATTAATAAACCCATTTATACCTTTAAAAACATACATTAATTAGGAGAAAATATTGAATTATAATTAAAATAAACAGTTTAGCTGTATTTTATTATCCCATATAGATGTCATTTTCTTGGAAGAACTCCCTTATGATCTCCTAGAAATCTAAGTGTTCCTCTTTCTTTTTCTCAATAACTGCCTCTATTACAGAGTGTATACCATTGCGTGACTGTTTCCACATTGAAATTCTCTCCTAGAGGAAAGTGTGCCAGCTTGAGCCACAGTATGTGTACTAGGAGCTTAATTAATGTTTTAAAATTTATATAATAAATGAATGAGTCAGTATTTACTAAAGAAGTGTTAAATACTATTAGTATAGATTATTTGCTCCAGGCCATTAAACATATTTGAGGGTTGGCAAGCTTTGCTTTTCTTATTCATTTGAAAAGTCAAAATTGTTAAGCCATTCACAGTGTAAGGCCTGAATGACCTTCTGGGTTTCCAATAATTTGTGAAATCCCATTTGGATGGTTGTAGATAACAAATTCTTGAAGCACAGGCCTGGTCCTCGCAAAGCCATATCTTCAACTTTAGGAGGGTGAAGTATCAGTAGAGTCAGATCACCAAAAATCCTCTGAACATTTTATCAGTTATATTAATATATCATAAGAAAATTATTTCAGTAACCTGCCCAGTCCTTTAGGGCATTTTAAAACTGTCAGTACTCATGAGTTGCATGCAAAGCAAACAAGAAACATGTTGATTTGACACCTTAATAAACAATAATGAGGTTTAAGACTAAAATAGAAATTGATCATGTGTAATTCTTATCTACACTGACATCAAACTTAATAATGTGACATTTTTATTAACTTAGGAGTCTCACTTGTTTATTTTATTCTCTAGAATGACGGCTTGCTGATGTTCAGTGATTTGTCCTTTATATTTGTGTAGTTAAACACATGGTCTCACATCTTTCCTTTATAAGCATTTTTTTTAAAGTAAGGCAGAGATTTAAAAATCTATTACAGCAATCTATGGAAGAGAAATATGTCTTTGTAAAGAGACTAATTCCTAGGGTAAGAGGTTCCAAATAATTTCATTTTAAAACTTATGTAATTAAAAATTTTTTAAATCTAATTAAAAATAAAAGAGGAAGCTATGAATGCCATTTTCACATTACCAAATGCTAGTAGCCAAATGCTTTAGAAAGTAACATCTTTTGAAAATGCTAATGAAAATAAATTTTTACAATATATATTTGAGATAAAATGTTTAATTAACGTATTGAAGTCATGGTTTCAGAATAGCTCATTGTCTTAGGCAATCAGGACATTATAACATAAAAATAATTATATTAATTAGCATATAATCATATCAAATAAAAAATTGCTCAAAATAAAAAATAAATCAGATTTTTCTGTTGGTCTACCGAGAGTCTTGGGTGGCACACTTAAAATTAATTTCAGGCTAATTTTCTTTTAATTGATTTTCCCATAACCACACTTGTAGATCAGTTAATTTGCTGACCTCAGCTTTGGGTAACTCCGTGAAATTTGTGATTTCACAATGCCCAGCTGAAGCTTTGTTGACCTTAACAAGGTGTCATTGAATAGTTGATGAAACAAAGGTGCTGCAGCAACTTTTAAACCTTTCAGCTCACACCACACATACCTGCATCCTTGTGATAAATGTCAGCGTGTATTCCGCAAGTCCACCAAAGTTGCTAGGTTTCTTAAGTTCCCATTCTAGCCATCTGATCCATTTCAGAACATTTACCTATATTCCTCAGAATAGTGCTTATCTTTTCTTTGTCACATAAATCCACCTATTTAAAAAATATTACCTTCTGGGCAAATTTCTACTAGGTCAGCCTTCAGTTGTACATCATTAAGGTTTTTTTTAAAATTTTTATTTTATGTTAGAGTACAGTTGATTAACAATGTTGTGTTAGGTTCAGGTGTACAGCAAAGTGATTCAGTTGTACATATATATGTATCTCTTCTTTTTCAAATTCTTTTAGGTTATTAGAGTATCGAGCAGAGCTCCCTGTGCTATACAGTAGGTCCTTGTTGGTTATCTATTTTAAATATAGCAGTGTGTACGTGTCAATCCCAAACTCCCAGTCTATCCCTCCCCCCAACCCTCCCCCCTGGTAACCATAAGTTCATTCCCTAAGTCCGTGAGTCTGTTTCTGTAAATGTTCATTGTAAATGTTCATTTTGTAAATGTTCATTTGTATCATTTTTTTAGATTCTGCATATAAGTAGTATCATATATTTGTCTTTCTCTGTCTGACTTACTTCACTTAGTATGATAATCTCCAAGTCCATCCATGTTGCTGCAAATGGCATTATTTCATTCTTTTTAATGGCTGAGTAATAAATATTCCATTGTATGTATGTACCACATGTTCTTTATCCATTCATCTGTCAATGGACATTTAAGTTGCTTCCATGTCCTGGCTATTGTAAACAGAGCTGCAATGAACATTGGGGTGCATGTATGCTTTTGAACTATGTTTTTCTCTGGATATATGGCCAGTAGTTTTGATTTTCTGTTCTCCAATAATTAGTGATGTCAAGCATCTTTTCATGTGCCTCTTGGCTATCTGTATGTCTTCTTTGGAGAAACGTCTTTTTAGGTCTTCTGCCCATTTTTTGATTAGGTTGTTTGTTTGTATTTTTGATACTGAGCTGCGTGAGCTATTTGTAAAATTAAATTGTTTTTAACTTCACTGTAACTGGCACAGCTAGGATCTTCCTTTAACTCTCTTTAACTCACTCTATGTTTCCAGCTGGAAAAGAGGCTGTGAATCATTCTTGATTCCTCTCTTTCTTGCACCTCCAAATTCTACCTTGTAAAGTCACCACATTGCTATCCCTTAAGAATATTTCTAAAGGATGTTTCCCATTTACACTGCTATGATTTCAATAGTCTCTTCTGGAATCCTGATTTCAGTAGCTTCTTCCTGAAACTGTTCTCCCCACCCCTGTCAGTGGACTTCTAAAAATGAATTCTGCATTTACTGCAGGAAAGATTTCAATGTTCTCTATCCCTACTCACCACAAAAACCCAACTATGTTTCTGCTTAAAGTGTCTTCAAGGTAATATTGAATACTGTAATAGAGTTTTAAGGTGTTTGTGTGTTTCCTGGGAAAATATGGCATCATCATATGGAGGATCTGACTCATGAGACCTGTAGTGTTCAGAAACTCTTCAAGGCAAAGGACTTGTCACAGATCTTCAAATTTTCTTCTTCTTGAGTTAGAATGAAGAAAAAGAACATTCAGGTAGGCATACTGATACAAGGGAAAACCAAATCATCAGGCTTGCTAGAATGATAAACTAAGGTAATTAACATGATTACTTTTATAATTTACACTTACAGTAAATATCTTCACAATGAAATATATAACTGGTAACTTTGTTTCTGTTGTTAGTCTCTCTGTCTTGGATTATTTCAAGCCAGGAGGAATTCAAATATAACCTGTAGGAAAAGACTATGACACTTATCTCTTTTTAGAAAGAAAGAATGCAAATTTTGTTGATAAAAGTATGTCAAATCCACCAGGTTCCATGCTACATTAGGGTCCCATTTTGTATTCTATGCAAAAACATCTCTCAGATTTATTAAAGGATTTTTCCCTACAGAAAAATAGAAACTAGATTTTAATATTTGAATTGTGCCTGCAAAGCCAAAATTGGGCTTTAGTTCTCTAAGGAAGTGTATATCATGAAGAATATGTGCATGATTTGTGATTTATTACAGTAGAGGTTTGGCTTAACATTAAAAGTTTCATTTATGCAGTTCTGTTATTACTTTTCTCTGAATTTTACTTTTTGCTGTTCCATTCTTTGTGCCCATATGTTATTACTTATGTAAATTATTGGCAGTACATTCTATAACATAATACATATAAAGAAAGAAGTGATATTTATGCCCATGGATGCACATTATTTGGAGGATCTGAAGTATTTAAGTGAATTTAGCAATCAAAAACTTGAATATGTTATAGCTTTTTGTATATTGTATGTATCATTGCATCTATGATAAGCTGCATCTATACGATATTTATATAATAAAAAATATATATCTTATAAAATATATATTTTTACTTATATGTGTAAATTCTTGTGACACTTAAAAAGGATGAATTAATTTTATATTATCAGCTAAGGCAAATGAGTGGCTTGTAATGTTCTCTGTGATAAGAAACACAAGTGGAGAAACTGATTTACAATTTGGGAGAGGAAGTTTTAGTAAATAATTCTTTAGGAGGGTGTGAGGTCACCTACAGTAAATGTGTAAAATAAAACATCTTAGAACAAAGCCTCCAGGACTGGTGACAAATTATGAGATAAGCAAACTAAAACTGAGACCTGATAAAAGGGATCAAGAAAAGGTAGAGGAGAAGAAAAGTAAATGGTATTTGAGAAACCAAAGAAAGCGTATTTCAAGAAAACAGTCCATATTTTAAAATGGTATGTGTACGTTGACTAATACAAGACCTGAAAAACCTTTGTAATAGGTTTAGCAATCAGGAAAGTGTGACTTTGGCAAAAACAGTTGAACTTTAGGGTGGGGATTGAGGCCATATGGCCACAGAGAACAGGCAGAAGATGGTGAATCAAATGAGGAAGTAAATGTAGAAAACAGAACATTTGGAGTGAATACGGAGCCAAAGAAATGTCCTGCTTGTTGGGTTGTTAGGTTTTGTTTGGTTTAAAAGTAAAGGGGAAAACCCTCCTAGTTTCCATACCAGAATGTAAGCAGCTTGGAAGCCATAACTCTCATCCTCACAAGAACAAACTCAGTACTCCTTTTTCTTTAGCAGAAAATTGAGGTGGCAGGGCACACTGCTGTCTCCAAAACTGGAGAAACAGTTAATCAGAGCAGAAGCCCAGGAGCCAAATCGTCTGCAGGAACTAGTACCAGGATGGGAACACTTAAACTGTAATTGATGAAATTTTGGGAGGCTCAGTGTGGACAGATTTGACAGTTAAAAACTATAAGGGGAAGCCAGTCAAAGTGCTCCCCCCTCCCAACCCCCCACACATATGTTTGTGAGTTTTACCCCCAGAAGCCCTACGAGGTTCTCAAAGTAAAGATCTCAGAAAAATCTCCTCTTGTTTCATGTTTCTGCTTCTGGCAGGGAGAGGAAGACATTAGTCAATCTGAAATACACCCAGAGCATCTTGTCCTCTTAACAGTAATTGCCTCAGGGGAATTATTCTTCCAGAGCCTAACCCACTGGAGTTTTACCAGAGCCTAACAGACCTCGGAGTAAGGAACTCCAGCTCCACCTCCATAACTCTAGCTCCTTCTAGCCTTCCTCTGTGACCTAAGAGTGGGGAGGGGGGGACTCCACTATGAGAAACACATATGAAAGTTGCAGCTCACAACGAGGTCCAATCATAAGACTCTGAAATGTGCCCCATCCCTCCATTTTTTTTTTTTTTTTACCACCACAATAGGGCTTCTGTGTGATAACAGTGAACACAACTGAAGAACTGCAGGATAAATACATACTGCAGTACTACATTATCCTGAGATGCAACCTTAGATACAGAGGGCCAGCTATAAAGTTATACTCCTACATAAAGAAAGGAAGAGAGTTAGAGCAGAAATAGAAATATTTTCTCCTACAAGTTTTATAGGCTTACATTTTACATTTATATCTGTTATCCATTTGAGTTAATTTTTCTGAAGGGTATCATGTATATGTCTAGGTTCATTATTTTGCATGTGGATGCCCAGTTGTTCCAGCTCCATTTGTTGGTTGAAAAGACTGTCCTTTCTCTATTGAATTGTCTGTCTTCTATGTTGTATAGGAGTGGTGAGAGAGAACTGTTTGCCTTGTTCCTGATCTTACTGGGAAAGTATCTAGTTTCTCACCATTAAGTATGATGCTCTTTGTAGATTTTTGAGATGTCCTTGATCAAGTTCAGGAAATTACATTCTATTCCTATTTTTCTGAGAGTTTTTATAATCAATAGGTCAAAAGCATTTCCTGCATCTATTGATGTGACCATATGATTTTTTTCTTTAGTCTGTTGATGCAATGGACTATGTTAATTAATTTTTGAATGTTGAACCAGCCTTGCATACCTGGAATAAATTCCACTTGATCATGGTGTATAATTATTTTTATAGCTATTGAATTGAGTTTGCCAATATTTGGTTGTCTGTAAAGAAATAAAAGAATTAACGGTGTCTATCCTGTCAAAATACAGATGCCTTATATCTAGAAAGCTAACATATCATTTAAGAAAGCATGAAAATATTAATATTGCTATATCTAAATGTTTTATATTTGGCATATTGCAATTTGTTTATAGATGCTAGATTTTTGTACACTGATATTTTACACTTTTTAAAAATCTACATTGAAGTTAATTTTTCTACTTAGCCTAAAGTCTCACATGTTTCTGTAATTTGTTCTACTGTTTCACTAAAAATAATATGGGTGGGATTTTTTTATGATAGCATACAAAATAATTATATTAACTTAGATGAAAAGAAATATTGGGTTGGCCAAAAAGTTCGCTCCGGTTCTTCCGTAAGATGTTACAGAAAAACATCTAACAGAAAAACCAGAATGAACTTTTTGACTAACCCAATATAAATTTCACAGAGCTGGAGGAATCAGGCTCCCAGACTGCAGACTATACTACAAAGCTACAGTAATCAAGACAGTATGGTACTGGCCCAAAAACAGAAATATAGATCAATGGAACAGGATAGAAAGCCCAGAGATAAACACACGCACATATGGTCACCTTGTCTTTGATAAAGGAGGCAAGAATATACAGTGGAGAAAAGACAGCCTCTTCAATAAGTGGTGCCAGGAAAGCTGGACAGCTACATGTAAAAGAATGAAATTAGAACACTCCCTAACACCATGCACAAAAATAAACTCAAAATGGATTAAAGACCAAAATGTAAGGCAAGACACTATAAAACTCTTAGAGGAAAACATAGGCAAAATACTCTATGACATAAATCACAGCAAGATCCTTTTTGACACACCTCCTAAAGAAATGGAAATAAAAACAAAAATAAACAAATGGGACCTAATGAAACTGCAAAGCTTTTGCACAGCAAAGGAAACCGTAAACAAGACGAAAAGACAATCCTCAGAATGGGAGAAAATATTTGCAAATGAAGCAACTGACAGGACTAATCTTCAAAATATACAAGCAGCTCATGCAGTTCAATACCAAAAAAACAACCCAATCCAAAAATGTGCAGAAGACCTAAAAAGACGTTTCTGCAAAGAAGACAAACAGATGGCCAAGAGGCACATGAAAAGATGCTTGACATCACTAATTATTAGAGAACAGAAAATCAAAACTACAATAAGGTATCACCTCACACCTATCTGAATGGCCATCTTCAAAGAATCTACAAACAGTAAATGCTGGAGAGGGTGTGGAGAAAAGGGAACCCTCTTGCACTGTTGGTGCAATGTAAATTGATACAGCCACTATGGAGAACCATATGGAGATTCCTTAAAAAACTAAATGTAGAACAACCATATGACCCAGCGATCCCACTATTGGACATAAACCCTGAGAAAACCATAATTCAAAAAGTCATGTACCACAATATTCATTGCAGCACTATTTACAATAGCCAGGGCATGGAAGCAAGCTAAGTGTGCATTGCCAGAAGAATGGATAAAGAAGATGTGGCACATATATACAATGGAATATTACTTGGCCATAGAAAGAAACAAAATTGAGTTATTTGTAGTTAGGTGGATGGACCTAGAGTCTGCCATACAGAGTGAAGTAAGTCAGAAAGAGAAAAACAAATACTGTATGCTAACACATATATATGGAATCTAAAAAAAAAATTAAAATAAAAAAATGGTTATGAAGAATCTAGGAGCAGGACAGAAATAAAGACGCAGATGTAGAGAATGGACTTGAGGACATGAGGAGGGGGAAGGGTAAGCTGGGACAAAGTGAGAAAGTGGCATGGATATATATACACTACCAAATGTAAAATAGATAGCTAGTGGGAAGCAGCCGCATAGCACAGGGAGATCAGCTAGGTGCTTTGTGACCCCCTAGAGGGGTGGGATAGAGAGAGTGGGAGAGAGACACAGGACAGAGGAGATATGGGGATATATGTGTATGTATGGCTGATTCATTTTGTTACAAAGCAGAAGCTAACACACCATTGTAGAGCAATTATACTCCAATAAAGATGTGAAAAAGAAAAACTGTTCCAAAAATCTAGAAGTAAACGTTAACAACGAGATAGATCTGGGTTATGAATATGATGCTAACTTCTTTCAGTTAATCCCCTTTTCTTCCTTGATTTCTCTTATACCCTTAAACTGTAACAGATCATTTTTTGTCATTATAAGGAAAGGCCTACTCTTATATATAAGTTAGTGTTACTGTTAGTCTCCTCATAAGAGAAAATAGTTTTACTAAACATGGGCAACAAATTGTAGTCTTTTGTTGACTTAATTGACAAATTGTGGCAGCCAGAGAACTGTTGTGAGACAGATTCTAAGCTCACACTTAGAGAGTGCTGAGATCAACTAGGAAACCCCACAGTGTGCTCAAAAGGATGTGTTCCTGTTACATCGTTTTTCAGATCCTAAAATAGGTGGTGTCCACATTTCAAAGCTCCAACTTTCTATGAGTCTATATACTTAGTATCAGCTTTCAATCACGAATACAACAATCTCAAACAGAAATGATGATGAGGGCATTTATACTCGATGGCAGCCATGATTCCAAGCATGTTTCATGATTTTATTTTTTCCACTTACCCCTCAGCACAGTTCAGTGGAGTAGACATTATTCTCATCCTTCATTTTGCAGACAGGGAAACTAAGACATAGCTTAAAAATTGTAGGGTGAAGATGACAGATGTGACTTAAGTGACATAAATGACAGGAGTCAGACTGCTGAGTTTGAAACCTTGCAACCAATGTAATAGTGAAGATTGTATGAAAACTTATTTTCCTCTGTTCTGAGAAGTACATTCATGATCAAAGTGCTGAAGTACTGTTATTTCTTTGGTACAGTAGTGTGTTCTCAAGAAATCAAATTACATATTTAAAATGCATTCCTTTTTAAAAACAATATTCTACATTCTGCATTACCCTGCTGGTGTTTGTGAGACAAGCAGGACCAGAGTACATTTAGTTTGCTGAACACACTAAGAATTTCAAAATAACCGCTTTCTATAGCAAAGTCTCATTTAGTGGAGAAAGACCAGTTATTTTTAAGAAGTTCCTCAATGATTCTTGTGCATTCTATTTGTAGTTTGACTCCTAAATCATCAAACACATTCCCGGACATTGAGCACTGGACTATTAATAACTTGAATGTTAATGTAGTATTATATATGTTTAATATGTCATCTCCACCACAATTTGAAATATTTGATGTTTTCTTTTTGAAAATAGTATATCTTCTTTATTGCTTTCATTCAAAGACCCTAAATTGTTTCTTTAATTTTATCCAATATTTAATTTTTAAAATTTTTAAAAATTGAAGTATAGTTTATATACAGTGTTGTGTTAGGTTCAGATGTAGAGCAAAGTGATTCAGTTACGTACATATTTTTATATATGTACATATATAAATATATATATATAATTTTTCAGGTTCTCTTCCATTATACGTTATTACAAGATATTGAATATAGTTCCTGTGGTATATAGTAGGTCCTTGTTGTTTATCTATTATATATCAATATATAGTAGTGTGTATATGTTAATCCCAAACTCCTAATTTATCCCTCCCACCCATCCCCTTTGGTAACAATACATTTGTTTTCTATGTCTGTGAGTCTGTTTAAGTTCATTTGTGGCATATTTTAGATTCCACACATAAGTGATATCATATGATATTTGTCTTTCTCTGACTGACTTAGTATGATACTCTCTAAGACCATTAATGTTGTTGATCTGTTTAAGTGTCTTCTCTCATCACTCTCACCATCACTCAGACTTCTCATCACTTTTTTTTCAAAAACTACATTTTTACTTCTCCTGTTCCCATGCCCAGTCCTCCCTCAATTGTTTTTATTGCTCTTTAACAACAACTCCAAATGGTTGTACAGTTTTTGCACTTCAGATAGACACCTAGCATAGGCGTAATGAAAGTTAGCTCCCTTTGCTAAACCAAGTATATTAACCAAAGGTTGGATTAGTATGAAGGAAGGGAAACTTTTCTAATTTGTTTATCCAGTTAGGCAATTTTTCTTTCCAAACATCGTTACTTTTGTATTTACCTACAGGTGTGTGTGCTTGCTGAGACCCTGTTATCATTGGTAGAAATCTAGTGCCAGTTCCTGGGCTAAAATCTTTAATTGTGTTTTCTTTTTCAATCCTCAAAATATCTTTCACATATTAGTTTTATTTATTATACAACAACATAATGAAAACAACCAAAAATGAATAGTGATTTCAACAGAAAAGAAATATGTTTCTTGTTCCTGTAACATAGACCAAAGTGATTCAAAATTTCTGTCTGCTGGTTACATAAGGTGGTCGTCCACACAGTTATTCAGGGATAAAAGCAGTTGAAAAGTATGCCCTTTACACTTTACAAGTGGACTTCAAGTTTACCTTGGGCTGTGACATGCAGCCCATAGGAAGAAGAAATGGGGTTGATGAACATCTGGCTGACTCTGCCTCTTAGGTAGGATGCTTCTGGCAACTGAGTAAACAGACTTAATAAGTTTAAGAAACTGCATTATCCTTATCTAGTTAACAAATTTTGAAAATTGGGCTTTGCTGACCCTTTTGATTTCCAAAGCCAGAGCTATTAAGCATGCTTCAATTGATGCTTCAAGATTTAGCTTAAAAAAAATTCCCTGTGAAGTTATTCCAGGATAAATTAATTTATAGAAGGCGTGCAATATGACAGACCCTGTGATAAGCTCTAAGAACTCTTGATGGAAGTTAGAAAGAAATCATCAATGTACTTTTAGCACTATATGCCTCTTTGACTTTTAAATTCAGTATATTACCTGGAGATAGTCCTAATTATGCCAGAATTTTAACAAAATAAAAGACATTTAAAATCTTCTTAAGGGAAAAATTTAATCACCAAAATAGGTACCATTAATTCTTTTATTTATTCATGGTAACCATACTGTGGACATGGGATGGATAGTCACAATATAATTTCAAATTGTATCGGGGTGGATGTTTCATGCAACTGTGATTCACTGATGTGGGTATTTGAAGTTTCTGAGATGTAATTTGTAAAAACATAACACAGTTCATCCAGAGGGTTCAAATTGGTGCTGATCCTAGTGATGATTTATAATGGTACTTCTCTAATCTTGAGAGCTTCAAACTGTCAGTGAAGGAAAAGCTCTCTTTTTCTTTTATGAATGCCTAATATTTTTCAGCATCATGGCAAAGTATACATGCGAATCTTGACAAATTTTAAAGTTGGACATCTTAACGGTGTGTTATACTACAGCATGCAAAGCACTGTTAATACTCTTTAGTCAGAGTGGTTTACTTTTAAAACAATTTGATGTGTTTGACAATTAAAGTATTTTATCATGAAAAAAAGTGAAAAACTACTTTTTTACCTGGCTTGAACAATTATTGGCATGATCTTATAATTGCTTTAAAGAAAAGATGATATGGTTTTGGGAAAACATATACATGCACATATACACACACACACGTTGGTTAATGTTTTATTGTCATTTTCTTTAAAAATGGTTCAGGGTTTGTATTTTTATTTGTATATATTATTTATAAACATATATATGTATGTATATGTGTATATATATACATAAGTATATATATACATAAGTATATATATATATGTGTGTGTGTGTGTGTGTGTATATACACCTCTTTATAAACTTTGCCATGTCACCTCCAGGAAAATAGTATAATAGAGTTGAATATTCTAGTTTTCTAGTAAAGGTAGCAGTGACATGATTTCATTGCTTTGTATGATATATTGGGACTAGACTGTAAATCAGGATATCTGTGCTTTATTAACAACTCCTTCATAGTTATTTAATAAACATTCCTCTGTTATTTGGACTCAAGTTTCCTTATTATTACAGGAAATACATGCTCTAGAACTAGGCTATTCTCTGAGGTCTGTTCTGAACCAAATAATTTTAGTTTTCTACTGATTATAGTCCATTTTTTTAATACTTTAATTTTTTTCTTTTATACTGGAGTGTAGTTGCTTTACAATGTTGTGTTAGTTTCAGTTGTACAGCAAATTGATTCAGTTATATAAATATATATTCTTTATCAGATTCTTTTCCCATATAGGTTATCACAGAGTACTGAGATGAGTTCCCTGTGCTATACAGTAGGTACATGTTGATTATCTATTTTATATATATTAGTGTGTATATGTTAATACTAATCTCCTAATTTATCCCTCCCCACTAGTTTTCACCTTTGGTAACCATAAATTCGTTTTCTAAGTCGAGTCTGTTTCTGTTTTGTAAATAAGTTCATTTTTTAGATTCCACACATGTGATATCATGTGAAATTTATCTTTCTCTGTCTGACTTACTTCACTTAGTATGATAATCTCTAGGTCCATCCCTATTGCTGTAAATGGCATTATTTTATTCTTTTCTATTGCTGAGTAATATTCCATTGTATATATGTATTACATCTTTTTACATTGCTCTGTCAATGGACATTTAGGTTGCTTCCATGTCTTGGCTATTGTAAATAGTGCTGCAATGAACATAGGGCTGCATGTATCTTTTTGAATTATGGTTTTCTCCAGGTATATGCCCAGGAGTGGGATTGTGGCATCATATGGTAGTTCTATTTTTAGTTTTTAAAGGAACCTCCTTGTTGTTCTCCATAGTGACTGTACCAATTTACATTCCCACCAGAAGTGTAGGAGGGTTCCCTTTTCTCCACACCCTCTCCAGCATTTATTGTTTTTAGATCTTTTGATGATGGCCATTCTGACTGGTATGAGGTGATATCTCATTGTAGTTTTGATTTGCACTTCTCTAATAATTAGCTATGTTGAGCAAATTTTCATGTGCCTTTTGGTCATCTGTATGTCTTCTTTAGAGAAATGTCTGTTTAGGCCTCTGCCTAGTTTTTGCTTGAGTTGTTTGTTTTTTTGATACTGAGCTGCATAAGCTGTATATTTTAGAGATTGCAACCTTGTTGGTTGTATTGTTTGCAAATATTTTCTCCCATTCTGTAGGCTGTCTTTTTATTTTGTTTATGGTTTTCTTTGCTGTGCAAAAGCTTTTAAGTTTAATTAGGTCCCATTTGATTATTTTTGGGTTTGTTTGTTTGTTTGTTTTTGTGGTACGCGGGCGTCTCACTGTTGTGGCCTCTCCCATTGCGGAGCACAGGCTCTGGACGCACAGGCTCAGCAGCCATGGCTCACAGGCCCAGCCACTCCATGGCATGTGGGATCTTCCCGGACCGGGGCATGAACCCGTGTCCCCTGTATCGGCAGGTGGACTCTCAACCACTGCGCCACCAGGGAAGCCCAGATTATTTTTGTTTTTATTTTTATTACTCTAGGAAGTGGATCCAAAAAGATACTGTTGCAATTTATGTAAAAGTGTGTTCTGCCTATGTTTTCCTCTA
Source organism: Lagenorhynchus albirostris (assembly GCF_949774975.1). NCBI lineage: Eukaryota > Metazoa > Chordata > Mammalia > Artiodactyla > Delphinidae > Lagenorhynchus > Lagenorhynchus albirostris. Next base: position 6,581,548 of record NC_083096.1, on the reverse strand, counting down.
AGAGTTTTATATATCTTGTTTAACACTTCGGACTTTAATCCATTTTGAGTTTATTTTTGTGTATGGTGTTAGAGAATGTTCTAATTTAATTCTTTTACCTGTAGCTGTCCAATTATCCCAACACCACTTATTGAAGAGACAGTCTTTTCTCCATTGTTTATTTTTGCCTCCTTTGTCATAAATTAATTGACCATAGGTGTGTAAGTTCATTTCTGGGCTTTCTATCCTGTTTCATTCATATATAAGTCTGTTTTCATGCCAGTACAACAGTGTTTTGATTACTGTAGCTTTATATTATAGTCTGGAGTCAAGGAGACTGATTCCTCCAGCTCCACTTTTCTTTCTCAAGATTGCTTTGGCTATTCAGGTTCTTTCGTGTTTTCTTACAAATTTTAAGATTTTTGTTCTAGATCTGTAAAAAGTGACATTGGTAATTTGATAGGGATTGCATTAAATATGTAGATTACCTTGGGTACTATATTCATTTTGACTGTTTTTATTCTTCCAATCCCATATCATGGTATATTTTTCCATCTGTGTCATCTTTGATTTCTTTCATCAGCATCTTACAGTTTTCAGAGTACATGTCTTTGGCCTCCTTAGGTAGGTTTATTCTTAGGTATTTTATTCTTTTTGTTGCAATGATAAATGGGATTGTTTCCTTAATTTCTCTTTCTGATCTTTGTTGTTAGTGTGTAGAAATGCAACAAATTTCTGTGTATTAATATTTTATCCTGCAACTTTACCGAATTTATTGTTGAGCTCTAGTAGTTTTATGGTAGCATCTTTAGCATTTTCTATGTATAGTATCATGCCTTCTACAACCAGTGGCAGTTTTATTTCTTCTTTCCCAATTTGGATTCCTTTTATTTCTTTCTCTTCTCTGATTTCTATGGCTAGGCTTCCAAAACTATGTTGAATGAAAGTGATGTGAGTGGACATCCTTGTCTTGTTCCTGATCTTAGAGGAAAAGCTTTCAGCTTTTCACCATTGATTATGATGTTACCTGTAAGTTTCTAACATATGGCCTTTATTATGTTGAGGTATATTCCCTTGATGCCCACATTCTGGAGAATTTTTATCATAAATGGGTTGAATTTTGTCAAAAGATTTTTCTACATCTATTGATATGATCATATAGTTTTTATTCTTCAATATGTTAATGTGGTATATCACATTGATTTGCAGATATTGAAAAATCTTTGTATCTCTGGGATAATCCCCACTTGTTTATGGTGTATGAGCTTTTTAATGTATTTTGTTGAGGATTTTTGTGTCTATGTTTATCAGTGATATTGGCCTTTAATTTTCTTTCTTCTTTCCTTTTGTTTTTTTTTTTTTTTGGTATCAGGGTGATGGTAGCCTCATAGAATGTGTTTGGGAGTGCTCCTTCCTCTGAAACTTTTTGGAATAGTTTCAGAAGGATAGGTGTTAACTCTTCTCTAAATGTGTGATAGAATTTGTCTGTGAAGCCATTTGGTCCTGGACTTTTGTTTGTTGGGAGTTTTTAAATCACAGTTTCAATTTAAGTACTTGTGATTGGTCTGTTCATATTTTCTATTTCTTCCTGGTTCAGTGTTGGGAGATTGTACTTTTCTAAGAATTTGTCCACTTCTAGGTTGTCAATTTTTTGACATATATCTGTTTGTAGTAGTCTCTATGATCCTTTGTATTTCTGTGGTGTCCATTGTAACTTCTCCTTTTTCATTTCTAATTTTACTGAATTGAGCCCTCTCCCTTTTTCCTTGTTGAATCTGGATAAAGGTTTATCAGTTTTATCTTTTCAAAGAACCAACTTTTATTTTCATTGATCTTTTCTATTGTTTTCTTCATCTCTATTTCATTTATTTTTGCTCTGATCTTTATGATTTCTTTCCTTCTACTAACTTTGGGTATTGTTCTTCCTCTAGTTCCTTTAGGTTTAAGGTTAGGTTGTTTATTTGGGATTTTCATTGTTTCCTTAGGTAAGATTTTCTTGCTAACTTCCCTTTTAAAACTGCTTTTGCTGCATTCCAGAGGTTTTGGATTATCATGCATTTGTTTTCAATTGTGTCTAGGTATTTTTTGATTTCCTGTTTCATTTCTTCAGTGATCCATTGTTTGTTTGGTAGCATATTGTTTACCCTCCATGTGTTTGTGTTTTGGGCAGTTTTTTTTCTTGCAGTTGACTTTGAGTTTCATAGCATTATGGTTGGAAAAGATGCTTGATATGGTTTTAGTTTTCTTAAACTTACTGAGGCTTGCTTTATGGCCCAGCATGTGATCTACCCTGGATAATGTTCCATGTGCACTTGAAAAGAATGTATATTCTGCTGCTTTCAGATGGAATGCTCTATAAGTATCAATTAAGTCCATCTGGTGTAATGTGTCATTTAAGGCCTGTGTTTCCTTACTCATTTTCTATCTGGATGATCGTCCATTGATGTATGTGAGGTGTTAAAGCTCCCCAATATTATTGTTTACTGATGATTTCTTCCTTTATGTCTCTTAACATTGGCCTTAGATATTGAGGTGCTCTTATGTTGGGTATTTACAGTTGTTATATCTTCTTCTTGGATTGATCCTTAGTCATGATGTAGTGTCCTTCTTTGTCTCTTGTAATAGTCTTTATTTTAAAGTCTATTTTGTCTGATATGAGTATCACTATTCCAGCTTTCTTTTGATTTCCATTTGCATGAAATACCTCTTTCCATCCCCTCCCTTTCAGTCTCTCTGCATTCCTAGATCTGAAGTGGGTTTCTTGTAGACAGCATATATATGATTATTGTTTTTGTATCCATTCAGCCACTCTATGTCTATTGGTTGGAGCATTTAATCCATTTATATTTAAGGTAATTATAAATATGTGTGTTCTTATTGCTATTTCGTTAATTGTTTTGGACTTGTTTTTGTATGTGTTTTTTCTTCCCTTCCTTTTTTGTTCTCTTGTCTTGTGACTTGTGATGACATTCTTTAGTGTTGTTTGGATTCCTTTTGTGTGTGTGTGTGTATGTATATATCTATTGTAGATTTTCTTTTTTGGGTTTTTCCAATGAGGTTTTTCATATAGCAATCTATATATATACAAGATTGTTTTAAGTTGCTGGTCTCTTAATTTCAAATGCATTTCCCATTTCCTGCATTTGTACTGTCCTCTTATGATTGCTGGCTTTGATATCATATTTGTGTGTAGATGATTTCCTACTTTTACTGTATGTTTGCCTTTACCGGTGAGCTTTCTCATTTGTAATTTTCTTGTTTCTAATTTTGGGCATTTCTTTTCTGCCTGGAGAAGTTCCTTTAGTATTTGTTGCAAAGCTGGTTTGGTGGTGCTGAATTCACTTAGCTTTTGCTTGTCTGTAAAGCTTTTGATTTCTCCATGGAATCTGAATGAGATCCTTGCTGGGTAGAGTATTCTTGGTTTTATGTCTTTCCCTTTCATCACTTTAAATATATTGTGCCACTCCCTTCTGGCCTCGTTTCTGCTGAAAAATCAGCTGATAAACTTACGGGGATTCCCTTGTATACTATTTGTTGCTTTTCCCTTGTTGCTTTTGATATTTTCTTTTTGTCTTTAATTTTTGTGAATTTGATTAATATGTGTCTCAGCATGTTCATCCTTGAGTTTGTCCTGTATAGGACTCTCTGGGCTTCCTGGACTTGGGTGAATATTTCCTTTCCCATGTTAGGGAATTTTTCAGCTATTATCTCTTCAAATATTTCCTCGGGTCTTTCCTTTTCTCTTCTCCTTCTGGGACCCATATAATATGAATGGTGCATTTAATATTGTCCCTGTGGCCTCTTAAACTGTCCTCATTTCTTTGTATTCTTTCTTCTTTCTTCTGTTCCGTGGCCTTATTTCCAACATTCTGTCTACCAGCTCACCTATTTGTTCTTCTGCCCCAGTTATTCTGCTATTGATTCCTTCCAGTGTACTTTTCATTTCAGTTACTGTATTGTTCAGATCTGTTTGTTTATTCTTTATATCTTCTAGCTCTTAGTTAAACAATTCTTGTATCTCCTTAGTCTGTGCCTCCGTTCTTTTTCCAAAATCTTAGATCATCTTTACTATCATTACTCTGAATTCTTTTTCAGGTAGATTGCCTATATCCACTTTACTTAATTGTTTTTCTAGGGTTTTATCTTGTTGCTTTGTCAGGAAGATATTCCTCTGCCATCATATTGTTTAAATTTCTGTGTTTGTTGTCTCTTTTGCACAGGCTGCAGGATTGCAGTTCCCCTTGCTTCTGGTGTCTTGCCCCTGGTGGGTGAGGCTGGTCTATGTGGCTTGTGCAGGCTTTTCTTTTTTTTTTTTTTAACATCTTTATTGGAGTATAATCGCTTTACATTGTTGTGTTAGTTTCTGCTGTATAACAAAGTGAATCAGCTATACGTATACATATATCCCCATAACCTCTCCCTCTTGCACCTCCCTCACACCCACCCTATCCCATCCCTCTAGGTGGTCACAAAGCACCGAACTGATCTCCCTGTGCTATGCAGCAGCTTCCCACTAGCTATCTATTTTACATTTGGTAGTGTATATATGTTAATGCCACTCTCTCACTTTTTCCCAGCATACCCTTCCACCTCCCCATATCCCCAAGTCCATTCTCTATGTCCATGTCTTTATTCCTGCCCCTAGATTCTTCAGAGCCTTTTTTTTTTTAGATTCCATATATATGTGTTAGCATATGGTATTTGTTTTTCTTTTTCTGACTTATTTCACTCTGTATGACAGACTCTAGGTCCATCCACCTCACTACAAATAACTCAATTTTGTTTATTTTTTGGTTGAGTAATGTTCCATTGCATATATGTGCCACATCTTCTTTCTCCATTCATCTGTCGATGGACACTTAGTTTGCTTCCATGTCCTGGCTATTGTGAATAGTGCTGCAGTGAACATTGTGATACATGACTCTTTTTGAATTATGGTTTTCTCAGGGTTTATGTCCAGTAGTGGGATTGCTGGATCATATGATTGTTCTATTTTTAGTTTTTTAAGGAAGCTCCGTACTGTTCTCCATAGTGGCAGTATCAATTTACATTTCCACCAACAGTGCAAAAGGGTTCCCTTTTCTCCACACCCTCTCCAGCATTTATTGTTTGTAGATTCTTTGATGATGGCCATTTGGACCAGTGTGTAGTTTTGATTTTCTGTTCTCTAATAATTAGTGATGTCTAATATCTTTTCATGTGCCTCTTGGCCATCTGTTTGTCTTCTTTGAAGAAAAGTCTTTTTAGGTCTTCTGCCCATTTTTGGATTGGGTTGTTTGTTTTTTTTGATATTGAGCTACATGAGTGGCTGGTATATTTTGGAGATTAACCCTTTGTCAGTTTTTTCATTTGCAAATATTTTCTCCTATTCTGAGGGTTGCCTTTTCATCTTGTTTATGGTTCCCTTTACTGTGCAAAAGCTTTTAAGTTTCATTAGATCCCATTTGTTTTTGTTTTTATTTCCAATTCTCTAGGAGGTGGGTCAAAAAGGATCTTGATGTATTTTATGTCTTAGAGTGTTCTGTCTATGTTTTCCTCTGAGAGTTTTATAGTGTCTGGCCATACATTTAGGTCTTTAATCTATTTTTAGTTTATTTTTGTGTATGGTATGTTCTAATTTCATTCTATTACATGTAGCTGTCCAGTTTTCCCAGCACCACTTATTGAAGAGGGTGTCTTTTCTCCATTGTATATTCTTGCCTCCTTTGTCAAAAATAAGGTGACCATATTTGTGTGGGCTTACCTCTGGGCTTTCTATGCTGTTCCATTGATCTATATTTCTGTTTTTGTGCCAGTACAGTACTCTCTTGCTTACTGTAGCTTTGTACTATAGTCTGAAGTCAGGGAGCCTGATTCCTCCAGTTCCGCTTTTTTTCTCAAGATATATTCGGGGTCTTTTGTGTTTCCATACAAATTGTGAAATTATTTTGTTCTAGTTCTGTGAAAAATGCCATTGGTAGTTTGATAGGGATTGCACTAAATCTGTAGATTGCTTTGGGTAGTATAGTCATCTTCACAGTGTTGATTCTTCCAATCCAAGAACATGGTATATCTCTGCATCTGTTTGTATCATCTTTAATTTCTTTCATCAGTGTCTTATAGTTTTCTGCATACAGGGTTTTTGTCTCCTTAGGTAGGTTTATTCCTAGGTATTTAATTCTTTTTGTTGCAGTGGTAAATGGGAGTGTTTCCTTAATTTCTCTTTCAGATTTTTCATCAGTAGTGTATATGACTGCAAGAGATTTCTGTGCAATAATTTTGTATCCTGCTACTTTACCAAATTCATTGATTAGTTTTCTGGTAGCATCTTTAGGCTTCTCTATGTATACTGTCATGTCATCTGCAAACAGTGACAGCTTTAGTTCTTCTTTACCAATTTGAATTCCTTTTATTTCTTTTTCTTCTCTGAGCGCTGTGGTTAAAACTTCCAAAACTATGTTGAATAAGAGTGGTGAGAGTGGGCAACCTTGTCTTGTTCCTGATCTTAGTGGAAATGGTTTTAGTTTTTTACCATTAAGAACGCTGTTGGCTGTGGGTTTGTCATAGATGGCCTTTATTATGTTGAGGTATGTTCCCTCTATGCCTACTGTCTGGAGGGTTTTTATCATAAATGGATGTAGAATTTTGTCAAAAGCTTTTTCTGCCTCTATTGAGATGATCATATGGTTTTATTCTTCAATTTGTTAATATGGTGTATCACATTGATTGACTCCCGTATATTGAAGAATCCTTGCATTCCTGGGATACACCCCATTTCATCATGGTGTATCATCCTTTTAATGTGCTGTTGGATTCTGTTTGCTACTATTTTGTTGAGGATTTTTGCATTTATGTTCATCAGTGATATTGGTCTGTAGTTTCCTGTCTTTGTGACATGTTTGTCTGGTTTTGGTATAAGGGTGATAGTCTCGTAGAATGAGTTTGGGAGTGTTCCTCCCTCTGCTATATTTTGGAAGAGTTTGAGAAGGATAGGTGTTAGCTCTTCTCTAATGTTTGATAGAATTCACCTGTGAAGCCGTCTGGTCCTGGGGTTTTTTTATTGGAAGATTTTTAATCGCAGTCTCAATTCCAGTTCTAGTGATTGGTCTCTTTACTTTTTCTATTTCTTCCTGGTTCAGTTTCAGAACGTTGTGCTTTTCTAAGAATTTGTCCCTTTCTTCCAGGTTGTCCATTTTATTGGCATACAGTTCCCTGTGGTAATCTCTCATGATTCTTTGTATTTCTGCAGTGTCAGTTGTAACTTGTGCTTTTTCATTTCTAATTCTGTTGATTTGAGTCTTCTCCCTCTTTTTCTTGAGTAGTCTGGCTAACGGCTTATCAATTTTGTTTATCTTCCCAAAGAAACAGCTTTTACTTTTATTGATATTTGCTATCATTTCCTTCATTTCTTTTTCATTTATTCTCATCAGATCTTTATGATTTCTTTCCTTCTGCTAACTTCGGGATTTTTTTGTTCTTCTTTCTCTAATTGTTTTAGGTGTAAGGTTAGTTTGTTTATTTGAGGTTTTTCTTGTTTCTTGAGGTAGGATTGTATTGCTATAAACTTACCTCTTAGAACTGCTTTTGCTGCATCCCATAGGTTTTAGGTTGTCATGTTTTCATTGTCATTTGTTTCTAGGTATTTTATGATTTCCTCTGATTTCTTCAGTGATCTCTTGGTTATTAAGTAGCATATTGTTTAGTCCCCATGTGTTTGTATTTCTTAGTTTTTTTTCCTGTAATTGATATCTAGTCTCATAGCATTGTGGCCTGAAAAGATACTTGATGTGATTTCAATATTCTTAAATTTACCAAGGCTTGATTTGTGACCCAAGATATAATCTATCCTGGAGAGTGTTCCATGAGCACTTGAGAAGAAAGTGTATTCTGTTGTTTTTGGATGGAATGTCATATAAATATCAGTTAAGTCCATCTTGTTTATCATGTCATTTAAAGCTTGTGTTTCCTTATTTATTTTCATTTTTGTTGATTTGTCCATTGGTGAAAGTGGGGTGTAAAGTCCCCTACTATGATTGTGTTACTGTCGATTTCCCCTTTCATTGCTCTTGGCATTTGCCTTATGTTTTGAAGTTCTCCTATGTTGGGTGCATAAATATTTACAATTGTTATATCTTCTTCTTGGATTGATCCTTATTCATGATGTAGTGTCCTTCTTTGTCTCTTGTAATAGTCTTTATTTTAAAGTCTATTTTGTCTGATATGAGTATCGCTACTCCAGCTTTCTTTTGATTTCCATTTGCATGGAATATCTTTTTCCATCCCCTCACTTTCAGTCTTTATGTGTCCCTAGGTCTGAAGTGGGCCTCTTGTAGACAGCATATATATGGGTCTTGTTTTTGTATCCATTCAGCCAATCTATGTCTTTTGGTTGGAGCATTTAATCCATCTACATTTAAGGTAATTATCGCTATGTATGTTCCTGTTACCATTTTCTTAATTGTTTTGTGTTTATTATTGCAGGTCTTTTCCTTCTCTTGTGTTTTTTGCCTAGAGAAGTTCCTTTAGCATTTGTTGTAACGCTAGTTTCATGGTGCCGAATTCTCTTAGCTTTTGCTTGTCTGTAAAGTTTTCTAATTTCTCCATTGGATCTCAATGAGATCCTTCCTGGGTAGAGTAATCTTGGTTGTAGGTTTTTCCCTTTCATCACTTTAAATATGTCCTGCCATTCCCTTCTGGCTTGCAGAGTTTTTGTTGAAATATCAGTTGTTAATCTTCTGGGGATTCCCTTTTATCTTATGTTTTGGTTTTCCCTTGCTGCTTTTTATATTTTTTTCTTTGTATATAATTTTTGATAGTTTGATTTATATGTGTCTTGGTGTGTTTCTACTTGGATTTATCCTGTATGGGACTCTCTGCACTTCCTGGACTTGATTATTTCCTTACCCATATTAGGGAAGTTTTCAACTGTAATCTCTTCAAATATTTCTTAATCCGTTTTTTTCCTCTTCTTCTTCTGGGATCCCTATAATATGAATGTTGGTGCATTTAATGTTGTCCCAGATGTCTCTGAGACTGTCATCAATTCTTTTCATTCTTTTTTCTTTATTCTGCTCTGCGGTAGTTATTACCACTATTTTATATTTCAGGTAACTTATCCATTCTTTTGCCTCAGTTATTCTGCTATTGATTCCTTCTAGAGAATTTTTAATTTAATTTATTGTGTTGTTTATCATTGTTTGTTTGCTTTTTAGTTCTTCGAGGTCCTTGTTAAACATTTCTTGTATTTTCTCCATTCTATTTCCAAGATTTTTCCTCATCTTTAGTTTCATTGCTCTGAATTCTTATTCAGGTAGACTGCCTATTTCCTCTTCATTTGTTTGGTCAGGTGGGTTTTTACCTTGCTCCTTCATCTGCTGCATATTTCTCTGTCTTGTCAGTTTGGTTAACTTACTGTGTTTGGGGTCTCCTTTCGCAGGCTGCAAGTTTGTAGTTCCCATTGTTTTTGGTGTCTGCCCCCAGTGGGTAAGTTTGGTTCAGTGCATTGTGTAGCCTTCCTGGTGGAGGGAAATGGTGGCTGTGTTCTGATGGATGAGCCTGGATCTTGTCTTTCTGGTGGGCAGGACCACATCTGGTGGTGTGTTTTGGGGTGTCTGTGAACTTATTATGATTTTAGGCAGCCTCACTGCTAATGGGTGGGGTTGTGTTTCTGTCTTGCTTATTGTTTGTCATGGCATGTCCAGCACTGGAGCTTGCTGGTCATTGAGTAGAGCTGGGTCTTAGCGTTGAGACAGAGATCTCTTGGAGAGCTCTCGCCAATTGATATTATGTGGAGCCAGGAGGTCTCTGGTGGTCCAGTGTCCTGAACTCAGATCTCCCACCTCAGAGACTCAGACCTGACACTTGGCTGGAGCACTAAGACCCTGTCAGCCACACGACTCAGAAGAAAAGGGAGAAAAATAAGAAAGAATGGAAAATTAACATAAAATAATAGATAACAAAGTTATTAAAATAAAAAATTTATAAAGTATATTATTAAAATTAAAAAGTAATTAAAAAAAGAGAGCAACCAAACCAATAATCAAATCCACCAATGATAACTTATGCTAAAATCTAAAATAAGATAAACATAAAAATCAGAAACTAGTCTGTTGCATACAGCAAACCCCAAGTCTGTAGTTGTTCCCAAAGTCCACTGCCTCAATTTTGGGATGATTCGTTGTCTCTTCAGGTGTTCCGCAGATGCAGGTACATCAAGTTGATTGTAGAGATTTAATCTGCTCCTCCTGACGCTGCATGGAGATATTTCCCTTTCTCTTCTTTGTTTGCACAATCCGTGGGGTTCAACTTTGGATTTGGCCCAGCCTCTATACGTAGGTCCCTCTCTGGTGTCTGTTCTTCACCCAGGCAGGAGGGGGTTAAAGGAATGGCTGATTTGGCGGCTCTGGCTTGCTCAGACGGGGGGAGGGTGGGGTATGGAATGCGGCGTGAGCCTGAGGGGGCCGAGGCCGGCGTGACATTGCAACAGCCTGGGGTACACTGTGTGTTCTACCACGGAAGTTGTCCCTGCCTCCTGGGACCCTGGCAGTGGCAGGCTGCACAGACTCCTGGGAGGGGACATGTGGATAGTGACCTGTGCTCGCACACAGGCTTCTTGGTGGCGGCAGCAGCAGCCTTAGCGTCTCATGCCCGTCTCTGGGGTCCGCGCTGATAGCCATGGCTTTTGACTGTCTCTGAAGCTTGTTTAGGCAGTGCTCTGAATCTCCTCTCCTCGTACACCCCAAAACAATGTCCTCTTGCCTCTTAGGCAGGTCCTGAGGCTTTCCCAGACCACCTCCCGGCTATCTGTGGCTCACTAACCCCCTTCAGGCAGTGTTCACGCAGCCAACCCCATTCTTCTCCCTGGGATCTGACCTCCAAAGCCTGAGCCTCAGCTCCCAGCCCCTACCCATCCTGGCTGGTGAGCAGACAAGCCTCTCAGGCTGGTGAGTTCTCGTCGGCACTGATCCTCTATGCGGGAATCTCTCCACTTTTCCCTCTGCACCCCTGATGCTGTGCTCTCCTCCATAGCTCCGAAGCTTTCCCTCTACCCACCCCCGTCTACACCAGTGAAGGGGCTTCCTAGTGTGTGGGAACTTTTGCTCCTTCACAGCTCTCCCCCAGAGGTGCAGGGCCCGTCTCTCTTCTTTTCTTTCTGTTTTTTTCTTTTTTCTATTGTCTCTGTTTTTTCCTTTGCTGTACCCAGGTACATGGGGAGTTTCTTGACTTTTGGGAAGTCTGAGGTCTTCTGCCAGCATTCAGTAGGTTTTCTGTAAGAGTTGTTCCACATATAGATGTATTTTTGATGTATTTGTGGGGAGGAAGGTGATCTCCACATCTTACTCCTCCACCATCTTTAAGGTCCTCTCTTGTGAAGTTTTAAAATATCTCATAGATAATTTAAGAAGAGGAAAATTTTAAAGTGCATTTCTTAATTACTAGTGCTGATTTTTTTCTGTTTGAGACACCCTTTCCCACCCAGCTCCTTAGACACATTTTCTGCCCCCATTTGCCCTGCTCTGTACTCAGGAAGACTAGTCCCTGATGGCTAGCTCCTGCCCTAATATAATTCAGCTGTGGACTTCAGGTTAGGTTAGGACAATGGGAGGAAAAAAAAAAAAAAAGGAAGGCAAAACTGAAATAAGGTGGAGTAATTCTCCTGCATTCCCTTCAGGACCATGTCTCTCCTAGTACATGAGTCCCATCTTTGTGTGGCAAATACTCGGCTCCAGTAAAAATATTTATTGCCCTTATCTTTTCATCAAAAGGGCTGTGGTAGTTTTGCATTGTAGTATTTTTCTAGGCATATTCTCATTTCTTGTTTTTACCCCTAACAATGTGTGCTCAGATTTTGAAGGAAGACTCGCCATTGAAGTCTCATCATTTAAAATGTTTAGGGTGAATTCTAATTCATGCCAAAATCTCAGCCTAAAATGTCTAGAAATAATTACTTTTTAAACTTTGGTGAATATTCTCTATTCATATATACACTCTAGATCTACATCTATAACTGTACATAGGTGAATCACCTCCTTTGGCACTTTTAATTCACTTTTACTTTTCCTTAGTGTGGTATAGTGGTTAATAGAACTTGATTTGGAGTCAAAATGCCTGGACTAATATCTCATTTCTGTCATTTACTAGTTATGTGACCTTAGGAAAACATATTAAAACATTTCTTCTTAGATGCCTAGTGTTTGACCTGGAGAATTTAAGAGTGCCTATCATATTAAGTATTTCTGAGTGAGCTAAAGATAAAGTGCTGGGAACACTGACTAGTGCATAAGTCTTCGATAAGTTATGGTTTTTGTTGTTATTACTTTTTTCTTACCATTTTCACTAAAATTACTAGCATTACCTTCACCTTCACATAATAAAAATAATGCCAAGATGCTCAAAAAAAGGTAAATTTACACGCCTACCAAGAGTGTATAAGAGTGTGCATTCTAACATTCCACAGGAAATACTGGTATTTTGCAATATTTTAAATTTTGGTTTATCTTATAGGAGGAATATCTTATTTGTATCATGTGGTAATTAGTGAATGTAAATACATTTTCTCATAGTTATGAGTTGCATTTCTTCTTTTGACTTGCCTTAAAAGTTTCTAATATTTGCTTTGGAAAATTCTCAATGAAATTATCTTTTATTTTATAATTTTTATCTTTTGTTTTAATAAAAAGGAAAATGAAGCTCTTTGTCATTATTGTTGTGTTTATTTTTGAATATTTCATTTTTCTGTCAACTTCGCTAATGGTGTATCTTGTTTTATACAATTTTTTTTTTTTTTGCCATGCTGTGTCACGTGGCTTGCGAGATCTCAGTTCCCCAACTAGGGATTGAACATGGGCCACTGCAATGAAAGCCCAGAATCCTAACCACTAGGCCCCCAAGGAACTCCCTACAATTTTATAATTATATCTTTTCAATAAACCATTCATGTTCTTATGGCTTTTGATGTATATGGTATGTTTAGAAAAATGTCTGAATACAAAGTTTTAATGTTTTCTTTTATCCATTGTACTTCTAGTAATTTTTTTGGTATTATTTTTCATTTTCATCATGGTATAAATACTTTCTAAATATGAGATATATTTCTATATAAGGAGTAAAGGAAAGATGACATTTTCATGTCACTTTTCTCAGCTTCTTTCCTTCAGTGATTTGGAATGCCATCCAAGATGGCATTTCATAGGAACCTCTGAGTCATATGTCTGTACCTGTATTGTGTATTTTAGTATTTTGATTTGACAGATTTTGAAAAATGTATATAATCCAGTCCTTTGCTTTATGTGGAAAATTTTTCTCAATTTTTGATGAAGATATAATGTGGTTATCATTTCATTCACAGTATTTTTATGTATCACTTTATAACAGTAAATTAATTCTGTACTCTGGATTCTCATATCAGTTTCTGATAACTGCTCTTTTAGGGATTCTTGTTAAATTTCTTCATTTCTACACCTTTATATTCTTGTTTCTCTATTCTTGTGAAGTTTCACTTTCTTTTCTATCATTTTTCTTACAAACCATCTTCAACATTTTATTAACTAATGAGGGTAATCAATCAGTCCACAATAATCATTGTCACTATTTATAGAACAATGCAAATAAAAAATAAATGGTCAATAAATATTTGTGGTATTAATGTGTAGCCAAAAATAATAGTAATAATAATTCCTATTAAATAATAATAATAATTCCTATTATGGAATAAATGCCTCATTTCCTATGTTATTTCTATCATGGTGACTCTGAGTAGCAAAATAATGGGAAAAATTTATATATATTTTAAATATATATATATATATACACACATATATTAAAAACACTCTTTAAAGTACTCCAAGTAGATGATTGATGTGTTTTCCTCAATAAGTTAAAGACTTGAAGTGCATTTGTTTTAAAACATTTTCTTAGAGGTCCAAAGAAACATTTTTCTGCAGGTACATTTATTGTAAGGAAAGAGATGTAGGTAGTTTACACTGAAGACATTTATACACTTAGGTAAATACACAGTATTATATTATACAAACTCCAAAGTAAATAAAATAAATATATATATGAATATATATGTGACTTGATCTACCTAGACATTTATATCTCCAATTCTATTAAAACTGATTGCAGGACAATAGATATATTAATGCACAGTCAAGGTATATTTATGAGGATATCCATCTTTTAAGAGAAACCTTATTTATCATTATAATTTAAGCCTGTTCTAGCATCAGGTTCATTGCCTTTACAATACATTTTGCTGTGAACACTGACAATAAAGATAAATTCCATTCATAATTTTAGCAAGTTCAATGAATTCTTCTTAGAGGTGACGATTTTAGGAGATGTGTTTTTTCAGCTACACCACACTAAATTTAAGGGCCCAAATGTGTTAAATTGTAAGTACCTCAATGATATTTTAAAAAATGGATAATAACTGTAACAAGTAGTAAAAATCTCACATTTTCAGCCACATAATACCTAACCATTAATTTTTTAGTAATGTCCTATTAAAGAACTATGTGGCAGAGGGTTAGTTGCTAAGGAAACCATCCTCTATGAAATTGAATATAAAATAGAGCCCTTTGGAAAAGATATTCAAAATGCACACTGAATGTTTTATATTAGTTTCTTTTGACTTTGTGGTTGGTATTGATGTCTTTTGGAATATATATTTTAATAGCAGATACAATAAAGTTTATTTAGGGCTCTAAATGTATACAGTGGATTTCAAAGTTTTGCTAATACAGTAGATATGAAACTTGGAGAATTTTATGAAGCAAATGCCTTTAATCATCATGAATTTAGCTGTGCCAGAGCAAGCTCCAGCAAAGTTGTAGAACAGTTTATGGTATTTTTGCATATGCTGCACTTTCAAATACACATTTTTTTAAATTAATAGTTTTTAAAAAAATATCATTTATATTCTGAACCGAACTTCTGAATAAATCTAAATAAATAATGATTGTCTAAGTGAAGATGAGATTAACAGTAAAGGGAGAGCATTTTTAGCCTTACATCTTTTATTATAGTCTCATTCTCGATGACAGCCAGAATATTATAGTGTTCACAAATCAGTTGAATTTTCCACAAGATTAATGCCTGAATTCTGGTGGAACATACATACAATTTCCTTTAAATTTTGTAAATATCTGAAATAAATCAATACAGATGTCCTTAACATATTTTTGTTTATGACACATATAACAATATATTATTTTGTAAAAGAACTAAATAGTGTAAATAAAGAAACATTGGTACTTGACTGCCCCAATATTGTAATAATAATGGTAGTAGTAGCAGTAGAATAAAGTGTCTGTTATAACTAGACTTTGATCTAAGTGTTTTACATATAGTATACACTGATTCTCACAAAATTTCATGGGGTAGATCCTATGAACACTGCCATTTTAGAGAGAAGGAAATTGAAATAAGGAGAGTTTATGTAATTTGCCCAAAACAACATGTCCAAAGGGTAGAAGCAATATTTTCAACGAGGTAATCCAACATCCCCTCCCACGGTTTCCCAAGGAAACCTTATTTGTCACTATAGCATTCCAGATCATATGCTATACCTTAAAATAATCATGTCCTTACAAAACATGAATTCTGATCAATAAAATAAAATGTAATCTTAATGTGTAGCATTCACTTGGTGAATGCTCTAAAGGTACCAGACAATATGTTAAGTACTTGGAATACAAGGACAGAACAGTTATGTCATGGACTATAAACACTGAAGCTTAAAATATGGTTTAAAAGTTAGATATTAAGGACATATTGATGGTACATGACACAGGAATCTAAAAAAGTGCATAAACCAGTTGTTGCATATGATCATTTGAAGTCATAAAACAAAGCAAACTAACCTAGTCAGCAAACAACTGTTTTTTTAGGATACTCGTTATAGATGTTTCCATACCAATATTTTCATATGTACCTAGTAGCTTAGAATAATGGTTCCCCAAAGATGTCTACATCCTAACCCATGGAACTGAATATGTTACCTTACATGGCCAAAGGGGCTTTGCAGATATGATTGAGTTAAGGATCTTGGGATGGGAAGATTATCCTGGATTGCCCATATGGGTGCAACGTGGGCATCATAAAGACAAGTCTTCATTAGAGGGAGGCAAGATGTGGGATTCAGAGGAGATGTGATGATGGAAGCAGAGGTTGGGGTAATGCGGACATGAGCCAAAGACTACCCGCAGGTTCTAGAAACTGGAAAGATGAAGAAATTGATTCTCCCATAGAGACTGCAGAGAGAATACACCTGTGCTTATATCTTGGTTTTAACCCAGTGAAATTAATTTCAGAATTCTGACCTCCAAGACTATTAAATAATTAATTTGTATTGTTTAAATCCACTTAATATGTGGTAATTTGTTACAATGGCAAATGGAAACTAATATGGTACTTTTAACATTGTTGTATTTTATTTCATAACTCATACCCCCCCATATAATATTTTTTAAATCTGTGCATGTCTAGTTAAGGCTTCATAATTTTGAGAGTTGGAAAAATCAGATGGGCACTCCTTTTGCTGTACATGTGTTAGAAAAATTTAAATAATGCTACAGTGATGCTTTCTTTGGAAATTGGGTAGAATTTGTATAATCATTTAGACTTGGTTTCCTATGAGGAACATGGAATTTGTATTACCTTATTTTTAAACAAATGTTTTATTTTAGAACAGTTTTACATATTCAGAAACAGTACAAAATTAGTATGGTAAATTCTCATTCTCCCCATACACAGTATCCCCTAATTTTGAAATCTTGTATTAGTATGGTATACAATTAATGAACCAACATTGCTATATTATTATTAACTATAATTTATACTTTATTGAGATTTCCTTACTTTTTTCCTAAGGAAAACCTTTTTCTCTTCCAAGTCCTTTTTCTGTTCTAAGATCCCATCCAGAATTCCACACAAAATTTAGTTGTCATGTATGCTTAGGTACCAACTGGGTGTAACAGTTTCTGTGACTTGCCTTGTTGATGTCCTTGACAGTTTCAAGGAGTGTCTTTCAGGTACATTAAGAATGCCTGTCAATTGGTATTTGTCTGATATTTTTCCTCTTGATTAGACTGGGATTATGTGTTTTGGAAGAAAACATAGGTAAAGTGCCATGTTCATCATATTGTATTAAGGATTCATGCTATCACCATGTCTTATCATTGTTGGTGTTCATCTTAACCACCTGGATGAAGTAGCACTTGGCAGATTTCTCCACTGGAGAGTTATTCTTTTTTCCTTGTCCATACTGTACTCTTTGGAAGGAAGTCACTGTATAGCCCATACTCAGCGAGTTGGGAGTGATGTGCTCCCTTTTTGAGAACAGAGTATCTTCATAAATGATTTATAATTTTTCTGTAGGTGACACTTATCTCTTCACCCCATCTATTTATTCAATTGCTTATTTATACCTGTATGCATCATATGTATTTATAGTTTGAGATATAATCCAATACTCTTTTGTTTCTCAAAGTATTCCAACTTTACCTATTGAGATGGCCCTTGTATGCCTTTGATATACCCCTATCATTGTGGGTTGTTTCTTGTTGTTTTATATTTTTTGTTTGTAAGTACTTTCTTTTTGGCACTACAAGATGCTTCAGCCTCATCTTCTATATTTCAAGGCACTCGAGTCAGCAATTTCATTGGAAAATGGATTAAAAAAAACAAGATCTGGGTACTCATTGCTACTGAGGTGTTGTTGCTTCTAGACCTACTCAAAGGACAGAAAAAGGAATATATGTGTATAGTCACCTGTGTTTATACATGTACCTCTAAATAGCTTTATGTGTTTCCCTCTGTGTCTGTATTAAGCTAACATGAATTCACACAGAAGTCCTCAATTCTAATGCATTATCATCTTGATGATTTTAGTCTCTTCCCCTTTCTTATCTATAACTCCGCTCCTCCAACAGTGAGGAATCTAGCACACACTGTCCGACATCCATTTACTTAATTGTTCTGTTCCAGTATCTGTGTATAATGTTCTCAGAATTGTTAGCTTATAGTACCACAACGGTCTATTGCTAGACTTTCTAATAGGTTTCACTGATCTTTGGGAAAGCATTTACATTGTATCACTAGCTATTTTATGTATGGACATTATTTTACTAATTCAAATAACTATTATGTTACCTTGTGATGTTCAAATATATGTATTATATACATATATAGGGCTTTGCACTTCCATATTTAATGCAATATCTACAATGTCTGAAATATCTCAATTACAGTATTAATAATTGATGTTCCAGTATTTTCCTTATGTTGATTGATGTGGGATTAATTTTTTATTGATAATTCTTACTGCTCTTTTTCATTTTTTTGCATTTTATTATGAAAACTTTTAAAACATCAGAAAATTTCCCAATGAACACCCATATACTTATTACCAAGATTCTACAAAAACTATTTTTACTATATTTAGTTCACATATCTATCTGTCTATTCAGTCCTTTAACCATACATTCATCAATTCCTCTTCTACTTAGATGCATTTCAACATAGGCTGACAAAATCAGTAAACTTCATCCCTAAACATATTAACAGACATATCACCGATAGGAATTTAATGTTTGTTTACAGTTTTCTCAGGTAAAATTTACATAGGGTGAAATTCAGCAAACTTATGTACACCACTTAATGCATTTTGACAGATGTATGCATCTGTTAACCCAAACTCCTATCAGGATAGATAGCATAACATCAACCCAGAAATTTCCTGCATGCCTCTTCCCAGATAACCCATGCTCCTCCAAGGCAACATGGTTATACTTTATTTTTCCACCATGGATTATTTTGCCTTCTTTGAAATTTTGTGAAGTTAGTAATACTCAGTATATACTACTTTGTATTTTAGAAGCATCCATGTTGCTTCATGAATCAATTGCTATTTGTTTTGTTTGTTTTGTAGTTGTTGTCTAGACTTGTATTTTGTGATTCTGTCACAGTTTGATTACCCAGTCTCCTATTAGTGGACTTTTAGAGCATTTCTATGTTGTATATATTATAAATAAAGCTGCTAAAAACGTTCTTGTGAATATATTTTCGTGATCATATGTTTTCATTTCTTTTTTCATGGGCATTTGTTTTAATTTGATTTTTGGTAAACACCTAGAGTTGGAATAATTTGGTCATACGTTAGGTGTATGTTTAGTCTAAAAGAAACTGTCAGCTATTTTTTGAAAAGACTTGTATAAAAATGTATGCAAGTTGCAATTGTCCCACAGTCTCACAAACATTAATATCATGAGATTTTAAAGATTTCAGCTATAATCATTGGTATGTATGTCTCATTATAGCTTAAAGTTACCTTTTTCTGGGGACTAGGGATGTTTCCATGCCCATTTAAGCCATTTGTATATAATTTTTGTGAACTATAAGCTTAACGTCTTATGCTATTCTTTTTGAAATTGGGTTTGCATCTTTCTTTCTTTTTTTTTTTTTTTTTTCGGTATGCGGGCCTCTCACTGTTGAGGCCTCTCCCGCTGTGGAGCACAGGCTCTGGACGTGCAGGCTTAGTGACCATGGCTCACAGGCCTAGCTGCTCCGCGGCATGTGGGATCTTCCTGGACTGGGGCACGAACCCGTGTCCCCTGCATCAGCAGGGGGATTCTCAACCACTGCACCACCAGGGAAGCCCGGGTTTGCATCTTTTTATTTCACTATTGTAGCTTACTTTATATAGTTTAGATACAAGTAATTTGTCAGATATACATAATAAATACTTTATTCTTATCTGAGTCAATATTTTCTAATCCTAATGACTTTGTTCAATGAGCCCAACTCATGGAATATTTGTTCGTTTGTTTTGGTTTAGTTTTGTGGTTTTGTCTTAGTGCTTTTTGTGCCCTCTCTATGTAAGAAATACTTTGTCTTCAGGTGATGAAAGTATTTTCTCATGATTTTTATAGTATCCTTTATGTCATTATATTTTATGTTTGGATTTATGATCCTTCTTGAATTAGTTCTTATGTGTTGTGTGAGAAGAGGATCATGGTTCATTTATTTTTCTCAACAGATATTTTAATGTTTTGGGTACTACTTAATTGAAAAGTTGTTTCTCCCTCCATTTTATTTCTTTGAGACCATTGTTGAATGTCAAGATAGCATGTGTATGAATCTATATCTGATTATTCTGTTCCATTGATCAAATTTTATTTCATATTAATCTGGTTATCATTATTTATACCAATTCCATACTATTTACTGTAGTTTTAAAGTGAGTCTTAAAATCCAAGATTTTACTGGCTCTTTTAAATTCTTTGCATTTTCATATAATTTTATGATTAGACTGTATCTATAAATTTTGTTATAATTATGACTGTGCTGTTTCTGTATATTGATTTGGTAAGAATTGACATCTTTAAAAGATTGAGAGAGACTTTAATTCCATGAACAATGATATGTTTATCCACCATCTTAAATTTCCCTTAAAAATATTTTATAATCATCAGAATAGATGTCATAGACAATATTTGTTAAATTTATTTTTAAATGTTTTAATGTTATTTTAAATGGTATTATTTTCTTTTTTGTTTTCCACTGATTAGGTGCTAGCATGTGGAAATACAGTTCTCTCTGTGTATTAACTTCGATCCTATGACACTGGTAAGTTTACTTATTAGTCATAGTATTTTTATTGTAGATAATTTTAGGTTTTCTACTTATGATCATCCTTTCCAACCTTTATGAGTTATTTTCTCATACTATGTTCAGTAGCTATGGTGTCTACTATAATGTTGAAAAGAGGTGGTGAGATTAGCTATCCTGATCTTAGAGGAAAATATCCAATATTTCACAGTTAAGTATGATGTTAGACATTTTAAACATATTTATTGAACTGAGAAAGTGCCTTTCTGTTTCAAAATTTCTGATATGTATTTTTATCATAAATATGTATTGAATTTTGTCAGTGATTCTCCTGATTCTATTGAGTTGATTATATATTCTCCATTATTAATGTGGTAATTTACATTGAGTTTTAAAAATGTTGAAGCAACCTTGCTGCATTACCATAAAATAATTGAATTGTCAAAACAGACTCACATAAATCATAGATTTTCTCCAACACCAAACTTTAGGAACTATTCAGAGAATTCAAATATTATAGAAGCACCAACTTCTTTCTGGAGAGACCAAAACCATCAGAAGCAATTTCTAAGTATTCCTTTTTCCCACATTGGGATGATGAAAACATGGAGACCTAACCAAGTGTCCATAAAATTACTGTTAGATAAAGGTTTTTTTTCTTTTAGCATTGTTACCCTTGTGTTTGACTAACTTTCATTCTCCAGCTGATCATGTTCTATAAATCCTTAAATTCTGGGTTTATTTACAATAAGAGAGTCAGATAGACAAGTCATGTCTTGCCAAAATGAATTTATTTAAAAGAACTCTTACGTATATTCCCATTTATAAATGTCATCAGTTTATTTACAAGGAGGTCTGATCTAGTTTAACTATAGTCTCTACAGTCCCCAAGTAGGAGGAAATAAATCAAAGCCTGGCTGTTAGCCTTACTACACCATCCACCCTCTGAGCTTGATCAATATCGTCTTGCCAAATATTTCGATGTATCTTTTCCTAATTTGTCTTAAAACATATCTCCTGAAAATATTTCCCCCAAGATTTTATACAAACAAGTCTGTAAACACTCCAGTGACTCCTGGGATTGGACCTATCTAATGGAAAATGGGAATTATTTTTTATATATATCATTTTAGTAATGACTCTATCCCTTCACAGGCATTTTGATACTTTTATCAGCTTGATTATTCCCTTTCTCTGCCACCAAGGATTATTTGGACTTTTTGTGTATGTTAATGAAGGTGTGTCTGATATTTCTTAAGCCTTCTTCTGACCAATCTATATATATTGATATGCATGACATTGATCAAGAGCTTCAGATAAATCCCCCAACATTTTCTAATTCTGATTGGCCTGAGAAGTTGATTTTAATGCAATACTAAAGTTAATAAAATAGGGACTTCAACATAATATTTGACATATGATGCATAAGTTAAAATTATAGTATATATTTTCTTTTCATGTGCTTAACCTATGTACCCATAATTGTAACACCTGGGGTAGTTACTAGAGGTCATTTTTTTTGAAAACCCTTCAGATTCCACGTGGTGGTTGGACATAACCATAATCATATATCATGGCATATGTTCCTACTAACACAGGATTTTAGGTAAGATAATATAATACTACCATTGCCTCCCCAATTGCAATGACACGGTGTTGATTTTTTTTTTTTTTTTTTTTTTTTTTTTGGTGGTACGCGGGCCTCTCACTGTTGTGGCCTCTCGTTGCGGAGCACAGGCTCCGGACGCGCAGGCTCAGCGGCCATGGCTCACGGGCCCAGCCGCTCCGCGGCATGTGGGATCCTCCCGGACCGGGGCACGAACCCGTGTCCCCTGCATCGGCAGGCGGACTCTCAACCACTGTGCCACCAGGGAAGCCCCGAGTGTTGATTTTTAACATTATTCTTTTAATCCTGACAATTTGAACCACAAAGGAGATAATTTCAGTGCTGATATGTATTACTTGGGAACACAGAGAACAGGAGTAAAGGCCACACTGTCTGATGTCATTCTGCTTCAGCTTAAATTTGTAATGTTGTCCTCATAAGTGCACCTCCCTGGCATAGACCACTAATGCACCTGGCCACTGACCTTATCCAACCACCTTCCTTGAGAAATGGCTCAAACCTTCTCTCCTGTCTTTGTTAATGCCTGTGATATTCCATCACATAGGTGGCTTCTCTGGTCCATTCACGAATCCTTCATTATCCTCCTGAAATGACTTCCATTTGCAAACAGTCTCCTGGAAAAATACTTCTTTTATCATCCACATTTGGTTTAACAATTCTTCTCTTCATGATATTACATTGTAATGTAGTAATTTTGACATTGGTAAATTTACTTTCACAGTATTGATAAAAAATTTATGTTCCTTGAAACTCTATTTGTCATATTCCACAATCTGGGTGTCAAAAGACTTTCCAAAAGTGTCCCCCAAAGGAACATAATTGGTGAATGGTATAGGACCATCTAAGTAACATTTCTACTTTATTTGAAAGCATTATATCCACAATAAAATTTATAATTCAAACATCATATTCCCTCATGTTACTTGAAAAAAAGATAGTAACATAGAGCAAAAATCATGCACCAAGTTATCACTGCAACTGGCTACTAGTCAACTAAGTCATCTGTGGTTAGCAAGTCGTGTTTTTCTCTAGATTATTTGGACAGAGTTTTAGTCAGTGACCATAAATCAGCATAGTTCAATTTCCCAATTTTTGGACAAAATCAGTAGTGGTTTTTATTAGCATCAGCTAAAAATTAACAGCAGATCTGAGCAAATGTAATGGGTATTAGCAAATGCAGTGAGTTGAGTTTTGCTTTTAAATGCTCTCATTATTGCATCCTTCCTACGAATTAAGCACACATACAAGCTTCATTACCATTTGCCATGATTTCTCTTGGTTTCCACTGAGGTTCCTTCTTAAATCATATTTTCCCTCCTTTGATATGGTGTTTGGTTTTGACTATACAGTGTACACATAAAGTGAGGAGTATAATCAGTATTACATGGGCCTCTCTCTCTCTCTGATCCATCCCTGGAAGGTATTGAAAGATTTGATAGGTAAAGAATTACAGGATTTCCCCTGCCTTTAGATAATTGGGATCCATTCACTGTTAGTACAAATCTGGATATATGAGGTGAGGTTTTGACCCAGCCCAAGATCCCCTCGGGAATACATCATGCTGTATGTAGTTCTGTAGGTACCATGTTAAGTTCATTGATGACTCCTTTGATTTGCACACATCAGTACAACCCTTAATCTGGGACGTCCAGATCAGTCAAGATAAATAAAATCTTTGTGAGATGGGAAAGGTATAAACAAAACTCCTTTTCCAATCACACGTTTTCTTTTTTTTTAAGTTTTCATTTTATATTGGAGTACAGTTGATTAACAATGTTGTGTTAGTTTAATTTCCCAATCCTAGAGATCTATCCAGCTGGACACCAACCACACATTACAGTGTGTCATATTTTTATTAAAACATGTTTCTTTATTTGACTTAGGCTGTTGAATACTTTTTAACACCTGCTTTCAGCAACAGATATTTTAAATTGCCCATTTCATTTTGTATGGAAACCACAGCTCTGAGGTTGATAAGAGATGTATTATCTACATTATTATAATATTTCCTTGCTTATTTTTAAACACTAACAGCAGTAAAATGTGGACCTTGGTAAACAGAAGCATTTATTTATTATATAAGTTACAGGTGTACAATAGGCATTCACACTTACTAAAGGTCATACTCCATTTATACTTACTATAAAATATTGAGTGTATTCCCCATATTGTTCAATATATCTTTATAGCTTATTTTATAATAGTTTGTACCTCTTAATTCCTTACCCCTATATTTCCCCTCCCCCTTCCATCTCCCCACTGGTAACCACTAGTTTGTTCTCTATATCTGTGAGCCTGCTTCTTTTTTTGCTATATTCACTAGTTTGTTGTATTTTTTTAGATTCCACACATAAGTGATATCATGCAGTATATGTCCTTCTCTGTCTGAATTAGTTCACTTAGCATAATACCCTCCAAGTCCATCCATGCTGCTGTAAAAGGCAAGATTTCATTCTTTTTTATGGCTGAGTGCTGTTCCATTGACTGTATGTACAACCTCTTCTTTATCGTTTCACCTGTTGATGGACATAAGTTGCCTCCAATTTTTGGCAGTTATATATAATGCTGTTATGAACATTTGTGTGCATGTTTCTGTTTGAAATAGTGTTTATAATTTTTATGAATATATACCCAGGAGTGAAACTGCTGTATCATATGGTAGTTATATTTTTAGTTTTTTGAGAAACCTCCATACTGTTTTCCACACTGGCTGCATCAATTTACATTCCCACCAACAGTGTACAAGGGTTCCTTTTCCCCACATCCTAGCCAAAACATTTGTTATTTGTGTTCTTTTTGATGGTAGTCATTCTGACAAGTGTGAGGTGATCTCTCATGGTGGTTTTGATTTGCATTTCCCTGATGATTAGCAATGTGGAGCATCTTTTCATGTGCCTGTTGGCCATCTGCATTGCCTCTTTGGAAAAATGTCTATCCAGGTCTTCTGTCCAGTTTTTAATCAGGTTGTTTGTTTTCTGGATATGGTGTTGTATGGGCTGTTTATATATGTTGGCTATTAATCCCTTAACAGTTATGTAATTTGCAAATATTTTCACCCAATCAGTAGATTTTCTTCATTTTGTAGATGGTTTCCTTTGCTGTGCAAAAGCTTTTAAGTTTAATTAGGTCCCATTTGTTTATTTTTGCTTTTATGTCCTTTGCTTTTTTTTAAAATTTCCTAAACTTTTACTTGTATTATCGATAATTGCTTTTGTTACTAGATCAATCAATAAAGTCCTAGAGTAGAATGAGTGTTAATTGCAACTGATCACTTACTATTTATTTCTGGCCACCACACTGCATAATGTCAGTAAAAGGGGTCAGTTATGAGCAAGTCCTTGACTTGGTGGAATTTTTACCTAGCGCCATCATTGAATGAGTTCTTTCACATTGTCACTAAGTAAAATTTCTTACCATATTAGAGACTTCAGTGAATGAGAAGGAAATGTGCCATTGCTTTTTTTCTTTTTTTTCCTTTTTTCCCCTCTGTGCATGTTTCTTCCTCCTCTTTAAAGAATTTCTGTAAGACGGTTAGTATTTTTCCTTACGTGTTTTGTAAATTTCATCAATGAAATAATCTGGATATAGAGTCGTGTTTGTGAAAATTTTGAGAATTTCATTTTTTTAAATATACAGGATATTGTACATTTTGTAATTTTTCTTGACAGTTTTTTTTTAAGTAGTGATTTTGAAGTGGTCTGTTTTGTCTAAGTTTATTGAATTAATTAACATAAATGTTCATTATAGGCTCTTATAATATTCATATTATGAGTAGCATTCTCAGTGATACCTCTTCTATTATTCCTGATAATGATCAAGTATTTATTATCTATTTTTTAAAATTTTTTACTCAGATTTATCAATTATATTGACCATTTCAAAGAAAAGTTTTTTGGCTTCTTGATATTCTTTCATTTCTATCTTTTCCTATTATTTCAGTTTTCTGTACTTTTATTTTTATCATTTCATTAATTCCTTCTTGATGTGGAAACTGAGAGCACTTAATTTAATTATATCCTTTTCTAATATATGCATGTGAATTTGTTTATTTCTAAGTATTACTTTAGATGCAGTCCACAAATATTTATATAGTGAACATTTAAAATAATATACTTCTAATTATATCTACCTGAGTAGTCCACAAACTTAAAAAAAAGGTAATAAAACTATTATTGTTGTTTTATATCTGTTAAAGTATATAGTCTATCCAGTGCTTTTCATTCCTTAAAATATATCCAAGTTTATGTCTTGTAAAATTTTTCTCTATCCTCACTAACATTTTTTGGCAGTTCATTAAATGTATTTTGTGAATGGGTGGAAGGGGGAGTCTTATGGAGAAAATTCCCTCAGCTTTTTCTTTTTTCTGAAAGTATCTTTATTTTGCCTTCATTGTGAAATCTTTTTTTTCTACTGGATATAGAATTTTATTTATTTTTAAAATTTATTTCTATGTTTTATACAATTTTTAAAGGTTACTTTCAATTTACAGCTATTACAAAATATTAGCTATATTCCCTGTGTTGTACAATTCATTATTGAGCCTATCTTACAACCAAAAGTTTGCACATCCCATGCCTGCACCCCTATATTGCCCCCACCATCATAACCACTAGTTTGTTCTCTATATCTGTGAGTCTGCTACATTTTTGTTATATTTACTAGTTTTTTGTATTTTTTAGATTCCATATATAAGCTATATCATGCAGTATTTGTCTTTCTCTGACTTATTTCACTTAGCATTATACTCTCCAAGTCCATCCATGTTGCTGCAAATGGCAAAATTTCGTTTTTTATGGCTTAGTAGTAGTCTATTTTATACATATATACCATCTCTTCTTTATCCTTTCAACTCTTGATGGACACTTAGGTTGCTTTCACATCTTGGCAACTGTAAATAATGCAGCTGAGTATTGGAATGCATGTATCTTTTAGAATTAGTGTTTTTGTTTTATTCAGATATATACCCAAGGGTGAAATCACTTGGTCATACAGTAGTCCTATTTTTAGTTTTTTGTAAAACCTCCATACAGTTTTCCACAGCGGCCACACCAATGTACATTCTGACAAACAGTGTATAAGTGTTCCCTTTTCTCCACATCCTTGCCAGCCAACATTTGTTATTTGTGTTCTTTTTGATGATAACCATTCTGACAAGAGTGAGGTGATACCTCATGGTGGTTTTTATTTGCATTTCACTGATGATTAGTGATGTTGAGCATCCTTTCATATGCTTGTTTGCCATCTGCATTTCCTCTTTGGAAGAATGTCTATTTAGTTCTGCCCATTTTTTAATTGGATTGTTTGATTTTGGATATTGAGTTGTATGAACTGTTTATATATGTTGGATATTAATCCCTTAACAGTCATGTTATTTGCAAATATTTTCTGCCATTCAGTAGGTTGTCTTTTCATTTTGTCAATGGTTTTCCTTGCTGCACAAAAGCTTTTAAGTTTAATTAGGTCCCATTTGTTTACTTTTGCTTTTATTTCCTTTAAAAGAGGTATCCAAAATAGTATTGCTGCAATTTATATCAAAGAGTGTTCTGCTTATGTTTTCCTCTAGAAGTTTTACAGTATCCAGTCTTACATTTATGTCTTTAATCCATTTTGAATTTATTTTTGTGTGTGGTGTTAGAGAATATTCTAATTTCATTCTTTTACATGTAGCTGTTCAGTTTTTCCCAGCACCACTTATCGAAGAGAATGTCTTTTCTCCATTGTATATTCTTTCTTCCTTTGTCATAGATTGATTGACCAAAAGTGTGTGGGTTTATTTCTGGGCTTTCTATCCTGTTCCATTGATCTATAAGTCTGTTTTTCTGCCAGTACCATACTGTTCTGATTAATGTAGCTTTGTAGTATAGTCTGAAATCTGGGGGTATGATTCCTCCACCTCTCTTCTTCCCTCTCAAGATTGTTTTGGCTATTTGGGGGTTTTTGTGCTTCCGTACAAATTTTAAGATTTTTTGTTTTAGTTCTGTGAAAAATGCCATTGGTTAATTTGATAGGAATTTCATTGAATCTGTAGATTACCTTGGGTAGTACAGTCATTTTAACAATATTGATTCTTCTAACCCAAGAACACAGTATATCTTTCCATGTGTTTGTGTGTCTTAAAATTCTTTCATCAGTTTCCAGAGTACAGGTCTTTTTCCTCCTTAGGTAGATTTATTCCTTGGTATTTTATTCTTTTTGATGCAGTGGTAAATGTGATTTTTCCCCTTAGTGTCTCTTTCTGATAGTACATTGTTAGTGGATAGAAATGCAACAGATTTCTATACATCAATTTTGTATCCTGCAACTTTACCAAATTCATTGATGAGTTCTAGTAGTTTTCTGGTGGCATCTTTAGGATTCCCTATATATAGTATCATGTCATCTGCCAACAGTGACAGTTTTACTTCTCCTTTTCCAATCTGGATTCCTTTAATTTCTTTTTCTTCTCTGATTACTGTGGGTAGGACTTCCAAAACTATGTTAAATAAATATTATTTAAGTAAACAAATAAATAAATAAATATGGCCATCCTTGTCTTGTTCCTTATCTCAGAGGGAATGTTTTCAGCTTTTCACTGCTAAGTATGATGTTAGCTGTGGGGTTGTTACATACGGTCTTTATTATGTTGCGGTATATCTCCTCTATGCCCACTTTCTGGGGAGTTTTTATCATACATGAATGTTGAATTTTATCAAAACTTTTTTTTTATTGAGATGATCATATGGTTTTTATTCTTCAGTTTGTTAATGTGGTGTATCACACTGATTAATTTACGGATATTGAAAACTCCTTTGCATCCCTGGGATAAATCCACTCAATCATGGTGTGTGATCCTTTTAATGTATTGTTGGATTCGGTTAGCTAATATTTTATTGAGGAATTTTGCATCTATGTTCATCAGTGATATTGGCCTGTAGTTTTCTTCTTTTGTGGTATCTTTGTCTGGTTTTGGTATCAGGGTGGTGTTGACCTCATAGGATGGGTTCAGAAGTGTTCCTTCCTCTGTGATTTTTTTGAATAGTTTCAGAAGGATAGATATTAACTCTTCTCTAAATGTTTTGTATAATTTACCTTTGAACCCATCTGGCCCTGAACTTTTGATTGTTGGGAGTTTTTTAAGTTACACATTCAATTTCAGTACTGGTAATTTTTCTGTTCATGTTTCCTATTTCTTCCTGGTTCAGTGTTGGGAGATTGTACCTTTCTAAGAATTTATCCCTTTCTTCTAGGTTGTCCATTTTATTGGGGTATAGTTGCTTGTAGTTGTCACTTATGATTCTTTATATTTCTGGTGTGTCATTTGTAACTTCTTTTTCATTTCTAATTTTATTGATTTGGGCACTCTTCCTTTTTTTCTTGATGAATCTGGCTAAAAGTGTATCAGTTATGTTTATTTGGAATTTAGTTCACTGAACTGAGCTTCTTGGAGATGTGAATTGTTGTTTTTACTCTAATCTGGAAATGTTTCTTCTATCATAGCTTCAAAAACTTTTCTTCTTCTTTTTCTCTCTGTTTATTCTGGATTTTATTTGTGTTAGACCAGTTGATGGTTAGTCACATTACCAGATGACTGAGGCTCTGCTTTAAAGTGTTTTCTTTTTGTGCTGTATAGGTGATAATATTTGTTGACCGTTTTTCAAGTTTTCTATTACTTATTTTTGCAATGTCTAACCCATTTTTAAGCCATATGGTAAATTTCTTATTTCAGGCATTTTAATTTTCAGTAGTAAAATTCCTATTTGGTTCATTTTTACAGGTTACCATTTTTCTTCTGAATTTTCCCATTCTTCCACCCTTTATGTCCATCCCCTCCAGTAAATTATTTAATATATTTAAATATTTGTTTTATAATTATCACCTGGTAATTCCAATATGTTGGTTATCTGCCTCTTTGGACTGTATTTTCTTTTATGTGTCGCATTTTCCTGTTTCCTTTGCATGTACCATATTTTTAAAAATTTCATATATGTGTATGAAGGAGTGATGGAAACTGATAATGCAGCTTTTTGTTCTTGTTTGTTATAGAGGATTCAGGCCTTTCTTCTTTTTGGCAGCTAGGTTGAGTTGCTGATTACTGTGAATCCACCTGCAGGGGAGTTAAGCTGGGGTTATGCCACAGATTTAATTAAAATGAGTTGATCTATGGTTAGTACAATGTCCAATTTACCAGATGTTACCACTGAGGAACTTATTTCTTTTAATTTTTCAGTTTTTGTGCTGAGGTGGTTTGAACCTCTGTTTTTGATAAGTTTGGTTCACCTTATATGAAACTGTAGCAGCATCTAGAACCCATGGTCCACATTAAGACTGTTCTAAATTCTCAGTCTTTCCTAGTTTCCCCTCCACTACTGCCTTCTAAGCATTTTTTCTAGTATGTCTGATAGTGTGAAACACAAACATCAAAATCAAAATAGAAAACTTTCTGATGATGAGCTCAAAAAATAAAATTAACACTATATGAGCAAACACAACACCATGAGTGATACAGAAAAAAAGTAAGTTATGAAAATGAAATAGGAGATATTGTGTCAACAATATCCCTTCAATGGGATTTTCTATGTTAAAACATGGAGATTAAAGAATATTGCCCTGAAGTATTATAAGTAAAGCTGACAAGAGATAAGAATGTTTTAGATTAGTTATTTTGATTGAATCTTTTCTATCTGTTTGAAAGATATTATTTTAATGTGTGGGTGCTACGGAGAGGGAAATGTACTCATAGATGATGGATTAAATTTCACTAAAAGCAGCAAGGTTAGTGTGTGTGTGTGTGTGTGTGTGTGTCCAAAATTGTCCTCAAAATGTATGTGGACAGATTTCTCTTATAGCATTCATATATCACTGGATAATATACAGATATTTGGAAACTTAGGTGGCTTGGGATGTGACACTGATGGAGTACATTGCTGTCATTCAGTGAATGTGAACCAGGGATGCTAAAGATCTGTGATACAGGGACAGTCCTTCACAATCAAGAATTATCCCATCCAACTGGTAAATAGTGACCCCAGTTAGAAATATGTATCTGTATAAGTTATATACTCTCATATACCATTGCCCTTTTAGTAGGGAACATCAACTACTGGGATCCATAAATATGTCTCTAGTTACAAGCACACTGTCAAAATTGCCCTTTCCTAATAAGACTACTTTATTTAATTGACAGTTGTCTCATCAATAATCACATACAACCATTACAAGGTCAGAAACCTATACGTTTATTTTTAAAATAAATGTATTTTTACAAGAAATAGCAAGCAAAGAGGAAAGAGAAACCAATAGAATATATTGACAAACTAAAAATATTAGAGTTTTAACTGAAAGCAGCCCTCTCTTGTGACTCTGGACTACATTAATTTTGCTAGTCTCTCGCTCACATTGCCTGCATATTCTGTTCCAAACAGCCCTGCACTTTATTCCATTGTCTTGCTATTTCATTGTTTGAGTCTAATTTTTGTCTTTTCAACAAGAATATAATTTCCTTGAGAGGTAAAAACATATTTTATGTAAACTTTGTACCCCTTACACCAGCTGGCACGTAATAGGTCATTTCACTGGTTGATTAAAGACGACTAGTAAAAATACTTGAAAGTGAAATAAAATTATGTTTTCCAGAAAATCATTTATTAAGTTTATTATTCAAGATATTTGATATTATGTTTACTCCAGTTAAATAGCTAAGTTTATTTTTCAGGTTTTTTTAAATTCACTAAAAAATATCTGCTACTTTTCGAATGTCTTACATATGCATTTTTATATTAAAACATATTTTTCCTATCCTCATACACATACACATACATGTATGCACACAAAACTATGAGCTGAGAATAGTTGCCCTTATAGGAATGAAAGAATTTTCATATGTCCAAACTCATAAAAATGTACACATCAAATATATGCAGGTTTTATACAGCATATCTCAACAAAGCTGTTATAAAAAAAATAAGGCTTGGAAAAGGTAAATAACTTGTCAAGCTGTAAATACCTAATAAGCAGCCCAGCCAGGTATTCCTGATTCTAAAAACACAGGATTCTCTATGAATCTTTAATAAAATATTTAATAAGAATAATGTAATATTAGCTACTCTTGAATACATTAAAGAAATTAAATTATTTCTGCCACATTCTTTCTTGTATAGATTCAGAATCCTTTTTTTTTTTTTTTTTCTGTACGTGGGCCTCTCACTGTTGTGGCCTCTCCCGTTGCGGAGCACAGGCTCCGGACGCACAGGCCCAGTGGCCATGGCTCATGGGCCCAGCCTCTCCGCAACATGTGGGATCTTCCCGGACCGGGGCACGAACCCGTGTCCCCTGCATCGGCAGGCGGACCCCCAACCACTGCACCACCAGGGAAGCCCCAGAATTCTTAATCTTGACACACAAACACCAAAGTGTTTCATTAGGTACCATAGACTGGAATCAGCTGCGTTGAAACCTTTAGAAATTCTCCAAAAAAAGTCTTCACCAAGACAATGTTTAAAAGAGGGATATTGTCTGGGATTCATTCAGTGCCTTTGAGGAATATTTTCATGATTTAAAACTTGCTGCACATCCTTTTGAATCTGAAATCAAGCATATTTCCATTATTTTTGGTCAACCAATGTTTCTACTTTTCTCACAAACATATATCACGTTGTTGCTTTGGCTGGAATTAAACAAACACAGGTGTTAAAATGATCAGTTTCCTCATAATTTTCCTATGTACTTGTGCTATGGAATAGTCATTAAGTTTCTGTAAGAGATACATTTTCCCAATTCATTACACCTAAAGAAACTGCTGGGAAAAATGTGCTGCCAATATACGAGCCATTACAGACTTCCCATATGTATTTTGCATGCAGGTGTTTCATGTGCAGTTTGCCAGAAACAAACTGTTTTTCAGGTGCATAGAGAATTATCATCTTTGTACAAAAAAGGAACAATAGTATCTACTCCTAGTAGAGTTTTTCTCAATAGGAGAGTAATATAGAGTTGTTGCATAGAGGACAGAATCGAACACACAATGTTTGACAGCCTAAGTGCACCCATCCAGTTGGGTTCCATGTTAATTACTCAACCCAGAATGGATGGAGATAAAACACCAGTACAGAGCCAGAAGATGAGGATGAACATGGTTAAAGTACCTTTTATGTAAAACACAGTGCTTTTTCCATATCCCTGTGAGTTAAGCGCTGTTATATCTACTTGATAAATGGCAGAAGTGTGGCTCAAATTTTATGCAACTTTCTCAAAGTCACACAGTTAATAAGGATTGTACCAGCCTTCATACCCATGTCACTGTGATTGGAAAGCCTAATTTCAATCATTTGAATTCTGCTTTGGTTTCTATTCTCTTGTCTTGGAAGCTGTGCTCCTTGAGATTGGAATACTTCATATGAATTCCCTACAGTGAACAGGACTGTGCCATTCTATGGAGAGACTGGCAAAAGATGACCTATAACCTTTCTACTTTCTCAATATTTGAGTTTAGAGCCCAAATCACCGTTGAGGTACTGTGTCTTTGTTCATTTTCTTTCCTTTTGTGGTGACCATGTACTACGGCTAGGCTTGATTTACCGTTCCTATGTTAGCACAGAGACTGATAGCAACTTCTCTTTGTTGCTTTAAACTTATACATATTTCCATTAACAATCATCATATCCTACATGGAATCTCAAACCACAAGATGTACCATCCCATCCAAAACTAAAGCACTCCTGTGCTGGTCCACAGGAAAGAGGGAGCAAAGAAGAGCACTTTAGCACAGGAGTAGGTTGGATGGATTTAATTTCTAACCCAACTCTTCCACTTACTGTGACCATACCTAGGTTACTTAACATTTTTACATTTTAGTGAAATTTGAATGTCTTTTCAACATGAATGAGATAATAAATCTAGATAACTATCGAGAATATATTTCTTACTGTCAAGTATATTATGTTGCTAATCAATGCTTGTCGTTTTCATTGCAATGAGAATCTATATGTCTAGATTTCACCTGCATTCTGAAACAATATTAGAATAAACATGTGGAAAACTGATAAAACTTTAACATTAAGACTTTCTTAATTCATGTCTGTATGACACTTAACACATCTCCTGGTATCATGTCATATGAGTATTAGTTTTTTCAAAAAATAACCAAAGGAAGTTTCTATATATTGAAATTGACACTGATGAGCTTTGTATTCATACCATGTTGGCAGCCTCTGCCTCATTCTTAGGCTTATTTTTTTGGAGAATCACAGAGCTGAATCTAGTGACCCAGGACCAGGCTCACTCTAGGTCCTGAGGCAGTTTTATTTTGGATTAAATATTATGAAAATTCCATGGAATATGAGAAACTTGACACTACATAGTCCCATATAATGCTTTTGTACCCTTTGTACTCTTGCCTTTATACATTCTACTTCTAAATATTTTATATGGTCCACAGTACTTGGTTATCATGTTCACACTAAAAACCAATACTTATTTAAAGGTTAAAAACAACAGTGGTTACATTAACCCACACATTTACTATTTCTTTTGCTTCTCATCTCTTTTACTGGCGTGGGCTCCCATTGGGAATAAATTTTTTTGTGTGCCTCAATAAATTCCTTTAGTCAATTTTTCATTTTATCTTTTGTATTATTTAGTTCCAGTATTGCCTTTGGTTCTTATTGGAAAATAACTCCCTTCTTTATGCTGATATTTTCCTTCTGTTCATCTTTTTCATCTTGACCTCTTCCAAATCTTTGGTCAATTTTTAATAATTTATAATAGTTAATGTTCTTGTTTGTTAGTCCAACCTATGAGTTATTTGCGGTCAGTTACTTTTGACTCTTATGTTGATTATGGGTCATGCTTTCCTGCTTCTTTGTACATGTTGTTTTGTTTTTTAATGTATTCATGATAGATATTGTGTGTAAAAGAAAAATAAAGACTGAAATACAGTCTTCTCCTACCACCCAGAAGAAATAGGTCAGTTTGCATTTTTGCCAGTGTATCATTTAGAAGTTCCTATAATTGGGATTGCTGGCTCAAAAGTCAAATGCATAAATATTTTTCAATATATTGCCAAGTGGCTTTTTATATAAATAGGAACCTTTGTAGTCTCTCAAATAATGGCATTGTACTTGTTCTGATGACCATGATATTAAAATATGTTGTCCAACTAGTTTTTTGTGTGTGTTTTAGGTTTTTTGTTGTTTTTTTGTGTTTTTTGTTTGTTTCATTTTGTTTTGTTTTTTTCCCAAAGAGGTGAAAATGGAATCTGAGTATTGCCCTATTTGGCCTCCACTTTAGTTCTCATAAAATATCAGTGATAGTCCTTCCTTTATCCATTGCAAATGTTTGTTTTTGTTTTCACACTCTAAGTAGAGTCAATCAGAGAGATGAGGCAAAATAAAAAGCAGGAGAGATTAGAGAGAGAAGGAGGTCTGAGAGATTAAAAGTATGAGGACTTGATCTGTCACTGCTGCCTTTGAATATGGTAGAAGGGAATGCAGGCAGGCTCAAGAAGCTGAGTGCAAACCCTGTCAACAGCCAGCAAGGAAACAGGCGCCTGAGTCCTACCATCACATGAAACTAAATTCTGCCAACAATCTGAATGAGCCTGATAAGATTGGAGATTTGTGAGGCCCACAGCAGAGAAGCTATCAGGGCCCACTGGACTTCTCCCCTTTGGAGCTGTGAGATAATACATTTCCATGGTTTGAGCCATACATTTATGATCATTTATTATGGCAAATTTTTCTACAGAAGAAAAATAATTTGAAGGTTTTTTTTTAATAGAGTTAAATCTTCGAAGGAAAAATAATAGCTAAAGGGAAAAGGATAACTTAAAATTCAAATAAATTATGGGTTCTACCTATTTATAGAAGAGCTACAGAGAGAGAGAAAATGGAATAATAGGAAATAATGAAAGATATTGTCATAGGGTAAACTGTTAGGATTTAAGATGAGAATTCAGATAATTTATGTAATAAGAATATACAGTGATGCTTCCAGGAATAAAGAAATGGGTGCAAATGAAAGTCACTGTAGTTTAAGAGGTCAAGGAAATGTGAGGCTGATGAATTAGATGAATCCAATAATTTGAGCAGTGAAATACCCTAATTGTGGAGAGGAAATTCTGAGACACAAGCCAAAGCCTTGTTGGGATGAGAAGGAATTTTGGTAGAAAAAATCAAAAGAGAGGTAACTGGTTGTAAAGTCAAAAGATAAAATTCACAGTAGAAAGATATTTATACCAGAGTGTTTAAAACAAAAAGACATTTCCCATGTTTTAGCATGCTGTTAGCATTTTTATTTTTTAGAAATTTTAATTTATGAAATTTTGCAGTAGAGGATTTTTTATGTCTCCGTATATAAATTAATTTAAATTAAATGGCAAAGGCAATTGACATACACTTCTAGATGATTTTTAAAAATTACTTATACATGTCCATGCCACTCTCTCACTTCGTATATACACTGCCAAATGTAAAATAGATAGCTAGTGGGAAGCAGCCGCATAACACACGGAGGTCAGCTCGGTGCTTTGTGACCACCTAGAGGGGTGGGATAGGGAGGGTGGGAGGGAGACGCAAGAGGGAGGAGATATGGAGATATATGTATATGTATAACTGATTCACTTTGTTATAAAGCAGAAACTAACACACCATTGTAAAGCAATTATACTCCAATAAAGATGTTAAAAAATTACTTATACAAATTGTTTTAACAGAGATTTATATTAGGCTTTGCTTAAATTTTAATAAATATTAAATCTTAAATTTTTTTTAATTTGAGAAATATATTCTAGTCGAGATCTTTTTTTATTTATATCCATGGCTTCAACTTTCCCCTGTCTCATGGAAACATCTTAGCTTATAATTATGTTTATCTTTCTGCATCTTCAGCCCTATGGAATCAGTCAGAATTTGGTACAAGAAACAGAAATCACTCTAGATGTTTCAAATATAAAGGTGTTTAGTACAGAATTTCAGATATTTGTACAGTTGTTGAAAGGAGGAAAGGTAAAAACTATAGATCTTTCCTAACTCTGCTTAAAGGTTCTGCCTCAGTAGCTTCACTCCAGAAATTTGGAAAATATTATTAGCACCCAGAGGCCAGCAAAATGCAGAAAAACTCTGGTAACATTACAGCTGCCTACAACTAGTGATCAGACCATGGAGAATGGCATTTGTTCAGTCTTATGTCTACATAGGCTTTAATAATCTCCCTAGATGTTCATTCATATATATGAATATATATTTACATGTAAATATATATTTAACTGGTTTTGTGTTCTGGTTGTTCAAATTGAATCGCCTATATTTGCATTACTTCAGATGGAAAGGTATTTGTGTTTGACTCATTCAGGCTCAAGCATAGTTTTTGGAATTTCTCTATTAGCAGGGTTCCTACAGGTGATGAAAAGCTCAGTGGACCCTGCTCTGTAAACCTAGGATTTAAGAGGAAGCTATCTGTTCTCTCCAAATAGAGCTGCATGAAACAACTCTGCTCTCATCTTCCTATAGAAATGAAATGAGATTCATTCCCCACAGAATTGAAGTCTCAGCTCCCTAATCAACTTTACCTGGCCTTCATGGGTCATAAGTTCTGACCAAATCATACAGAGTTGACATTGAAATCCACTTTGAGGTACATATTCCACACATGTCTGATTCTTGCAAGGACCTCTACTTCTGTCCTTCTGAGGCACTCTCCAACTGATTTACCAAGTCACAGGAGCTAGTGTATTGACTCAGTTCTCCATATATGAGTCCATGTGTGATTGCAAATGAGCCAGGCATGTGGTTTCAAAGTTGTTCAAATCCAACATGTGTGGAAAAAGAAATGTATGGAATTCCCTCTACCCACTTCCCACTAGCAAATATCCTTTTTTTATTCCTTGTCTCAGAAAATGATAATAACAATCGTATTTACCTAATAATAAGCATTTGGAATTTCAGAATCATTCTTATTTCTCTTTCTCTACTCTCATACTCAATGCATCACCAATTCATGTCTAAGTGACCTTCTAAATATCTCTTAAATAATTTTCTTTTCATCCCTCTTGCCATAACTTTGCCTTGGTTAGACTTCCACAAATAATATTTTAACTGACCTCCAAAAATGCTCAACAGCAAAAGCTATATTTTTGAAACACAAATCATATTCCCCCTCACCAGAAACTGCTACTACAACCAGCATTCCCTCCTGACCCCCCATCACACATGTACTCACTGTACTTAAAACCCTTTTGTACCTTCCTATGATTCTTAGGAGAATATGCAGATCATGCAAACAAGCCATAGGGCTCTGAATAATCTCACTCCTACTATGTCTGCAGCCTTATATCTCTTCAAACTCCTACTCCATGGCTTTGCTCAGATAAACTGGCATCTTCATTACCTTTAATTTACCATTCTCCTTCCCATCATGAAGCCTTTGCAGATGCTGTTTCTTCAGGCTAAAACTCTTCCCTTCCTTCCTCACCTTACTAACTTCTCTTAAACCCTTAATTCTTATTGTAATTGTCTTGTACTTTTTCAAGAAAATTTTCCTTAAATTCTTAACGTATTAAATTCTATATCATAAATTCTCCAAGTGCCATCTATTCTTCTTCATGCATATCTCAACTGAAATACTCTTATATTTGCATGAATATCTCATATTGGCATTTTGTGTTTGAATCTCTGATCATAATCCCCATAAGAATAGAGAGCAAATCTCGTTTTAATCACTATTTTACTCCAAGTGCCAGGCATAGTATCTGAACATCATATGTGATTATGAAGTGGATAAATAAATGCCTCCACTCTAGCAGCTTAAGTTCAAATATATTCATTGAAGTGAATTTTCTTCTCAAATCAATAATTATTCAGATAATTCTGCTTTGTGAAGGTAATATAAATGTAAATAAGAAAGCTTCCATAACTATGACAGGTATTCACTACATCAACAAAAAATTTTGAGTACTATTATGCAGGGATCATACAGAATTTCCTTGTTTTTTACGGCTGAATAATATTCCATCGTATACATACACAACATTTTCTTTATCCATTTATCCTTTCATGGACACCGGTTGTTTCCATACCTTGGCTATTGTAATAATGTTGCAGTGAACATGGAAGTGCAGACATCTCTTTGAGATCCTGATTTCAATTATTTTTGGTATATATATACAGAAGTGGGATTGCTGGATTATGTGGTGATTCTATTTCAATTTTTTGATGAACTTCTTACTGTTTTTTATAGTGGCTGCACGATTTTACATTCCTACCAACATTGTACAGGGTTCTCTTTTCTCCACATAGTTCCCAACACTTGTTATCTGTCTTTTTCTTAATAGGTCTTGACAGGTGTGTGGTGATATCTCATTGTAGGTTTGATTTGTATTTTCCTATATCATCTCTGGAGAAACATCTAATCAGTTCCTTTGCCTATTGTTTTTTATTTTTTTCCATGTAAACTCACATTTTATTCCACATTTTTCAGGTCTATATGTTTTACATAATAAAATGAAACAGGAGCATTTTATTTAACATCGATGCTTTTGCAGATAACTAAGTAGGCTTCTAGGATTTGTATTCTCTAGGGATTCTCCAGACTCTAACTTTCCTCATTTGTACAGGTTGGCAGTGAGAGATTCTTTCCCCCACTAATTGAAGTAGTTAAAAAAACTAAAATAGAAAAAGGAATATAAAACCTTAGCATGTGCTGATCCTTATGACATAATTCTTATAAAGTTTCCATAGCTCTTTGTTGAGTATTTCTCTTCTAAATGAAACAGGTTTACATCTTCAAGGACATGGAACTGGGTCACGGATATAAAATGTTCCCCCTCCTTTATTGTAAAATAGCAGGACATGTTCTTGTCCATCAGTTTTCCATAACCATCTCCTGTTTGTGGTGTATGAGATTGTAGATAACATAAAAATGCCACCTTTGTGTTTATTGTCTGTTCTTGTTCCTGACTCTAAAAGAGTTATCTGCACACATCCTATAGTGTTGAATTCAAAACAAGGAACAATAAGGCCTATATTTCAATGTTCCAAGCTAAAATAGGGTACTAGTTACATTTATGATTAGTTTTTTTTTCCTATATTGCCCCTTCCCTTTTTTTCTCCCACGGTAACCACTAGTTTGTTCCTATATCTGTTTGCTTGTTTTTTGTTTTATTCACTAGTTTGTTGTATTTTTTAGATTCCACATATAAGTGATATCACACAGTATTTGTCTTTCTCTGTCTGACATATTTCACTTAGGATAATGCCCTCTAAGTTCATTCATGTTGCTGAAAATGGCTAAATTTTATTTTTTATGGCTGAGTAGTATTCCTGTGTGTGTGTGTGTGTGTGTGTGTGTGTATCTCACATCTTCTTTATCCATTCATCTGTTGATGGACACTTGGGTTGCTTCCTTATCCTGGCAATTGTACATAATGCTGCTATGAACACTGGAGTGCATGTATGTTTTTGAATTAGTGTTTTTGCCTTTTTCGGATATACACACAGGAGTGGAATTGTTCGGTAAGACGGTAGTTCTATTTTTAGGTTTTTGAGAAACCGCCATACTGTTTTCCATAGTGGCCACACCAATTTGTCTTCCCACCAACAGTGTTCTATGGCTCCCTTTTCTTCACATCCTCACCATTTGTTATTTATGTTCTTTTGATGATAGCCATTCTGACAGGTATTTTTAAATCAGATTTTTTGTATTTCTGCTGTTGAGTTGCTGGAGTTCCCAGTATATTTTGGATATTAACCTCTCATCAGATATATGACTTGCAAATATTTTTTCCCATTCTGTAGGTTGTCTTTTCACTCTGTTCATTGTTTCCTGTGCAGGAGCTTTTTAGTTTGATGTAGTGACATTTGTCTAATTTTACTTTTGTGGCTTTTGCTTTTGGTGACATATCTAAGAAACAGTTGCCAAGTACAATATCATCAAGTTTTTCTCCTATGTTTTCTTCTAGGAATTCTATAGTTTCAGGTCTTATAATTATATCTTTAATCCATTTTGAGTTGATTTTTCTATACGGTGGATGATAAGGCTCTATTTTCAGTTGTTTGTAGGTAGATATGCACTTTCCCAACACCATTTGCTGAATAGATTGTCCTTTCCCCTTTGTATTCTTAGAACCCTTGTTGAAAATCTCTTTTCGAGGGTATACATGTGTTTATTTATGGGTTATGTCTTCTGTTCCATCTACCCATCTGTCTGTTTTTAAGCCAGTATCATATTGTTTTGATTTCTGTGGCTTTGTAATATATTTTGGAATCAGTAAGTGTGATGTGTCCAGCTTCCTTCTTTCTCAGAATTACTTTTGCTATTTGAAATCTTCTGGTTCCAAATGAATTTTAGTTTTTTTTTTTTTTTTTCATTTCTATAAAAAGTGCCATTGGAACTTTGGTAGAGACGGCACTGAATCTGCAGATTGTATTGAATCTGTAGATGGTCATTTTAATACATTGTCTTCTGATTCATGAGCATGGGTTTTCTTTCCATTTGTGTCTTCTTGAATATATTTTATCAATGATTGTAGTTTTCATTATACAAGTCTTTCATCTCCTTGGTTGAGTTTATTCCTAAGTATTTCATGCTTTTTGTTGCTGTTTTAAATGTGATTGTTTTTTAAATTTCCTTTTCAGATATTTCATTTTTCCTGTTTTAAAACACACTAATTTTTGTATGTGAAAGAAAGAAATAAAATTATATATATTTGCAGATAGCATAATCTTATGTATAAAAATTTTAAATACTAACAAAATGTTAGAATTAATTTAAAAATTCAGAAATTTAATAAATTAATAATACAATACCTAAACAAATTGAGACTGAAGGGAAAAACAAGAGTCTCAAAGCTAAATGTAGGTTAGGAGTGGACTTTACAGTATACTGTTGGTTGATTATTGCCCAAAGACAGTTTCTATAACACTTGGGCTAAACTACATGTATCTATTTGTTTAGATTCTAGTTCTCTTTCAGAGGAAAGATAATATAAAGAGGAATAGATGAATAACTTAAATTCAACAAGAAAAAAACTAAATCTAGAAAAATTTCTAATTGTTAGAAATAAAAGAAAAACACATAAAACACAAAATGATACAAATCCACAATATTAAGGTGAATCAAGTAGAATTGATTAGATAGATCCATGTGGAAAAATTATATTGAACATTATTTGGGTTTTTTAAATACTTTTAACCTGAAGTAGTTTTTTGAAAAGGAGACTTCTTGCTTAATTCTGAAGAAAATATTGGTTTCAGAAAACATAATGCTTTACATTGTTTTACCGTAATACTAACGATATTGTCTATTTTCAAGTTTTCACAAAAGAGAAACCAAGTTTTTTTTCAGATTACTTGCTGGCAGACACATTTAGCTTCATTGATTATAAAAATTAAAATATTTAAAAGAAAATTAAATTCGTGAATTTGTAATTATTGTCTGAGAAAACTAATTCTAATATGCAAAACATGGTACTTTTACAAGCAAGCTGAGTTATGCATGGTACAATTTTAATAATCCTTTAGAATTATGAATAATTAAAATTTATACTCCTAGATAGCTTTTAGATCTATAATGGTGACAAAAATAAAACTAAATTATATTTAACCTACTTCAAAATTTAATTTGTTCTTAATTTCCATATTCCATCTGAAGATATTTAAATTTTTCATATCTTCAAAATTCCTACTAATTTTTATATTTTGCTGTAGTGGTATATTATAGCATAAAATGGTTTGCACTTTGTATATGACCTTTTCCTTTTACTTTCATGCAGCACACTCTCACTCTCCTTGGGCAAAAATATACAAACAGACCTAATTTTTTCAGGGTACATTTCCTTAAATTTTGTGAGTATTCTTTTCTTTCATATGAAAAATAAATGGATGTGAAAAATAAAAATAATTT
Source organism: Lagenorhynchus albirostris (assembly GCF_949774975.1). Taxonomy (NCBI): domain Eukaryota; kingdom Metazoa; phylum Chordata; class Mammalia; order Artiodactyla; family Delphinidae; genus Lagenorhynchus; species Lagenorhynchus albirostris. The sequence goes on along the minus strand of NC_083096.1, from coordinate 6,538,479 downwards.
GTTATTCTGGAGACTGTTTATTCAAGAACTCACAATCTAGAGAAAAGTCATTCTGATAAGAATTAATCTCTGCTTTATATTTTAACATAAAAAATTATACTGTGATAGAGGGACTTCTGGCCATGGCTGGGGGAAGAGGGCAGGGATATATAGTCCAGTACAATTTGTGCAAATTTAAAAATGCAAGTTCTAATGGATAAAGAAGATGTGGTACATATATGCAATGCAATATTACTCAGCCATAAAAAAGAACAAAATATTGCAATTTACAGCAATATGGATGGACCTAGAGATTATTATACTAAGTGAAGTAAGTCAGAAAGAGAGAGACAAATATCAGAAAGATATCACTTATATTTGGAATCTAAAATACAACACAAATGAACATATCTACAAAACAGAGACATAGAGAACAGAGAAGGGGTTGGAGGAAGGAAGGATTGGGAGTTTGGGATTAGCAGATGCAAACTATATATATATAGGATGAATAAACAACAAGGTCCTACTATATAGCATAAGTAACTATATTTAATATCCTGTAATCATAATGAAAATATGAAAAAAATTATATGTATAACTGAATCACTTTGCTATACAGGACAAATAACACAACATTTTAAATCAACTATACTTCAATAAAATTTTTTTTAAATGCAAGTTTTCAGAATAACAGTACACATCTTATAAGTATAAAAAAAGGAAAAATTTAAAATTTATTTCAAAACAAACTTTTGATAGGGAAGGAAATGAGAGTGTGACTGTATTAAATGTGAATAAATAAGGAAATAAAATCAGGCATGGGCTTGTCCAGGACCAATTATGAAATGTTCAGTAAACTAAGTGATATGATTAAACCTACTTTTTGTATCAGAAGTCAGAAAATAACCAAAACAATTGTTTCTATTTCAGCTGAGTTTATTTCACCACTATTACATGATGATTATCATGGATGCCCACTTTATTTCTGCGAGTTAGTACTTATTGAGTTCCTACATGTGCATAGAATTTGACTTTAAAATTAACAGAATAACCAGTCCTTTCCACTATAAAAATATTATGCATATTATTATTTTTTTAGGTTTCATTGTCTAGAAAAGTCAGTAGCTCAAATGTTGCTCTTTTTAAATAAAAGTAAATTTTCAAATAAATGCAATTTAAAGTACTCATAATTTGATAAGAAAAAGAAGCATATTTCAAAATGTTTATACTGAAAGTGAAAAACTTACTTGAAAAACAAATATGAGTACTATAACCAAGAAAAAGATGTATACCACAACCATATATGCACTTAATGAAAATTTAGTGAAGAATAATTTACCAAAATAAAATAAGTCTTCCTGGCATTTAGAATTTGGAAGCAGTTATTAAGTTGAACCATATAGAATTGTACTTGAAGTTCAAAAACATTTGTATGTCAGTCTCATATGGTTTACCACTTTCTTTTAGTAAGAATTCTGATGAATCATAGTACACTGAGAGTGAAAGGAAAGTAGCACAGAGATATGTCAGAAACACAGAAAAATATTATCTGACCTGTTTGTGTTGAGTACTTATTCAATATCCTCATTAACAGAGGAGACACCAATTAAATAAAAATATTACTCTACTACTTTAGGGAAGTACAATCTTGATATAGTCAGATCACTAAAAAAATCAAATGCACATGCTTTATTTGCTTGACTCCATATTCAAATGATTTTATTCAATTACAGCATGATATGATATTGTTGACCTTATATAATTAAAGCAAACAATTTGTGAGTTAAAAATAAATATTCAGACATTTTGTAAGACTTTAATATGATAATCTTATTATTGCACTGAATATTTATTTTAAAATTTATTGGATTTTGAGCTGCTTTTCTTCATTCTCTCTTTTGAAATATATTCAGAATGCTACATTCTTAAACTGACAGTTATTATTTTTGTCTGCCCATTTATTTTATCTTTTAAAGAATAGAATCCAGAAAGATGACCTGCATTTACTAGGTACTCAATAAAAGATAAACCAATTAAATCAAGTCTTTAATCATCACATTTTAAAATATTTAATCCTAAATTAACAAACAAGTCTTGTTTCACAGGAAGATGTAAGATATTTAAATATTTTTTTCATTTTCCACTTTTGTACACACTGTCTCTTTAGTTCTGAGGCTCCAAGAAGAGGTTATTGACATGGAGTTGAGACAGAGACCAATTCATTAATCAAACATAGTTTTGTACTTTGTAAAATTGTGGGAAATCAAGAATTGGGTAAGGATTATTGGCAAAGATATCAGATAAATAACCAATGGAATATAAAATTTAAGTAAATACTTAAAATATATTTATGAGAATAAAGAATATAGAGGAATATAAACATCAGAAAGCTGGCAATAATAATTCATTATTTGTAATTTAAAAAAAAATATATATATATATATTTTTTTTTTTTTGCGGTATGCGGGCCTCTCACTGTTGTGGCCTCTCCCGTTGCGGAGCACAGGCTCCAGACACGCAGGCTCAGCGGCCATGGCTCATGGGCCCAGCTGCTCCGCGGCATGTGGTATCTTCCCAGACAGGGGCACGAACCGGTGTCCCCTGCATCAGCAGGAGGACTCTCAACCACTGCACCACCAGGGAAGCCCAGAAATTGATATTTTTATGTCATTTTCAAGCAACTCCAAGGAATGATGTGCTTTCCACATGTTAATTCTTTTTGAACTTCATATTTGTAGTAGAAAAGATTAAATGTAATAGAGAAAACTGCCAATCTTTGGCAGAGTTTAGGATGAGAATCTTCCAAATTTGAAACATACAGCTATAAAAGGAGATTATAATAAATTTTGTAAAATAGCTTTTATAAAAATATTTGTTATTGGGGTAAAAAATATAATTTTATGACAGAAATTAAACATTTAGAATTAGAATCAGAAACACTTAAAAAATATGATTCATTTTGTCTTAAATTAATAATATATAAGCATTTGGATTTAAAGTATCCTATTTTCAAAGCATTGTACAAGTTCATCTTACTGAATTTTATGCCAGAATCCACCAAATATATTTTTATATTTTCCTATTTTCCATTTTCCTTCCCTTTGAAAAACTGTCCTGCCCCCATTGTGAGCATTCTTGGTGAGACTGTCTTTCAAAGTAACTTTTCCTCCACTGGCCCAAGAATGGGAAATGGAAATGTTACCAAACAAAGTCTATCAAAGACTTCTAAGGTCTGAATGATAGAAGTGATACAAGACTGGAAAAATTCAGAGTTGCTTCTTCTAAGGAGGTATCTATCCCATGATCTTCCACTACTGTGGGTTTCTAGTTTTCCAGAACTGCCTGGCTCCCATCCTTCCAGAGGTCTACCTGTGTGACTTTTCCTTTGGTTTTCATGAAATACTGCAAAATCATTCTTTCTTTAACTTAATCATGTTTGTTTTATATTACTGGCAATAAAGTAACCTAAGATGAAATGTTTACACAATGAATTATCTCAGAACTACATTGTCAAATACAGAATTAAAATGAATACATTTTTACATTTCATATCAAAGCTTTTATATATTTCTCATTCTAAAAGCTGTGTTATCAATATACCTAAATGACGTTAAAATATGTGTTAATTTTCTCACACAGATGACCTTTACAATGTTTATATATTGTTCTTGAGAATGTCATCAAAAATTAATAATTTTTTTAATCACATACATAATTGTTATAATACAAAACTCTACATGTGTTCAGTTTTATTTGTTTAGCCTCAGTAAATATTTTATGTATTTTTTTCTGTTTTTCTTTTTTTTTTTTAATTTGAAGTTATATAAGCTGTTCCCTCCTTCTTCCCATCATGCATCAATTGCTGAGGGCTCTAGGATTTTATCATACACATAGACTTAACTCTAAACCCTGGGTATTCTAGATCTTTATAATGTGAATTCCTAAAAGTGCCAGGTGTCTCATTATAAAATGAAAAAATAGTACCTAACTTCAATTTTATGAAGGCTAGTTGCTGTCATATATTAAAGAACCAAGAATCATTGACAGCACTATTTATATAAATTCATTCTGGGTATTGATACTGGTCTTATCTAATTTATAGAGAAATTTTAAAATTTATGTTTGAAAGTATTTTTTTGGTTTTTTTTTGCGGTATGTGTTCCTCTCACTGTTGTGGCCTCTCCTGTTGCGGAGCACAGGCTCCGGATGTGCAGGCTCAACGGCCATGGCTCACGGGCCCAGCCGCTCCGCGGCATGTGGGATCTTCCTGGACCGGGGCACGAACCCATGTGCCCTACATCGGCAGGCGGACTCTCAACCACTGCGCCACCAGGGCAGCCCTTGAAAGTATTTTTATTAAAATACATTTATAGCAGAAGGGGCTGCTCATCTATAAAGAAGTTTCCTCATGTTCCTTTTTTTGTTAATTTTTTACCCTTTCTGGGCAATTCACTGGTTTCTTTTTTATGGAAAGAGGGCAACAATGTGCAAGCTGAACAGTTCTTTCTGTTATCTGTTTATTTTTCTAAAAATATGCATCATCTATCCTCAGCTATCTTGAGGGGCTAAAGACATTAAAAAAAAGAAAACAAGATTTAATCACTTTAGAATTCTGCTTATCAGTACTGTTATTTATCTATGTAATGTTATTGTATATTTCCTTGGTTATATATCTCATTATCTATGTTGTTTACACTTGTCTTTTAAAATCTATGTTCACTGGAGGCAGCCTCTGTTCACCTTTGTTGTAGATGCTCCCCCCTCCCTCCCTGATAGAACTTATTATATAATCTTTCTTGAACTGCATTGTATTTTGTAATTATTCCCATGTTCCCTCCTTATCCTTCCTTTATTAGCCAACGATCACAACCATATTCATCCATAATTAGTGACACAGCCGTTTTAGAGTGAAAAAAATTACTACCATTATTTAGAACAGAAACTAATGCCAAAAAAGTCAGGCAATATTTTTTAACTAATCAAGATATGTTATAATTTAATCTACCTCAAGGTCAATAGTTAAAACTTCCATTATTGCTAATGTGAACTGCATGATGATTTTCCATCCCATAACTGCTCTGTGTTACAAGTCTTCTGCAGCTCTAGCAATGCAATCTATCCAATTCTTCAATCCAGTATTCCAGGAGCCATTTCAAATCCCTCCCAGTCTTTTTCAGCAACTTCTAATCCATGAACAAATCCTGTTTATAGCATTTACAATTTATACTTCAAATCCAGTTGTTTGGTGATATATCCACTGGCATTATCCTTATTCATAAATAACGTCTGCTTCAAAGTTCTGGAGGAATTAAATAAAATCTGGGTCACCCATTTATAAGCCCTAAAGTGAATGTGGCCAGAAGTAGTTATTGCTTTCATTAGAACAATTTGCTCCCGATTTGGGAGCAGAAGGAATTCTGCTTCACAACCTGTTACACAGTTTAACATCATTATGTAGTTTTGTTAATTTTAAAAAATTGAAATATAGTTGATTTACAATGTTTCGGGTGTATAGCAAAGTGATTCTGTTATATATATATATATCCTTTTTCATATTCTTTTCCATTATAGGTTATTGCAAGATATTGTGTATAATTTCCTATGCTATACAATAGGTCCCTGTTGGTTATCTATTTTATATATAGTAGTTTGTAACTGCTAATCTCAAACTCCTAATTTATCCCTCCCCCTCACCTTTCCTCTTTGGTAACTGTAAGTTTGTTTTTTGTGTCTGTGAGTCTATTTCTGTTTTGTAAATAAATTCATTTATATAAATTTTTTTGATTTCACATATAAGTGATATCATATGATATTTGTCTTTGACTTCACTTAGTATGATAATCTCTATGTCCACCCATGTTGCTGCAAATGGCATTATTTCATTCATTTTTATGGTTGAGTAGTATTCCATTGTATATATGTACCACATCTTCTTTATCCATTCATCCGTCGAAGGACATTTAGGTTGCTTCCATTTCTTGGCTATTGTAAATAGCACTGCTGTGAACACTGGGGTGCATGTATATTTTAGAATTAGAGGTTTCTCTGGATATATACCCAGAAGTGGAATTGCTGAATCATATGATAGCTCTATTTTTAGTTTTTTTAAGGAACCTCCATACTGTTCTCTATAGTGGCTGTACCGATTTACATTTCCACCAATAGTGTAGGAGGGTTTATTTTTCTTCACATTTATTGTTTGTAGACTTTTTGATGATGGCCATTCTGATGGGTGTGAGGTGATAACTTATTGTAGTTTTGATTGGCATTACTCTAATAATTAACGATGTTGAGCATGTTTTCATGTGTCTGTTGGCCCCCTGTATGTCTTCTTTGGAGACATGTCATTATGTTTTCCTAGAAGCCAATGAAGCAGAAAAAGTTTCTACCAAATAAATGTAATAACTGTTGGCTAGAAAGCACTTTAATGAGTCCATAGAGTAGTGACAAAAGAGTTTACAATTTCTGGAGAAAGTATGGACTCTGGGATTTAGATTGAAAGAGAGATGAAAATGATAGAAGCAAATTCCTCTAATATGAAAAAATCACATTTTTTCAAGTATCTCTTTCCACAAGGGCAGGCAAGACTTAAGCTTTAAAACTTCAATATTGCTATATATTATTTAGCTAATGGCATGTGTGCTTAAACCTCCTGTTAATATTGCTTTCAGTGACATAGCTTCTTTCTTTTGTTATATTGGAATAAAATAGAAATTATTGAAGACACAAGTTAAACAACAAGTTACAAAAAAGGTAAAGCGTAGAAGAAAAAATAGTGCTGTAAATTTTTTTTTTCTTTGCGGTACGCAGGCCTCTCACTGTTGTGGCCTCTCCCGTTGTGGAGCACAGGCTCCGGATGCATGGCTCAGCAGCCATGGCTCACGGGCCCAGCCGCTCCACAGCATGTGGGATCTTCCTGGACCGGGGCACGAACCTGTGTCCCCTGCATCGGCAGGGGGACTCTCAACCACTGCGCCACCAGGGAAGCCCTGTAAATTTTGATATACCATAATTTATAGAAGTCCCTTTACCCCTTTCGTTTGTGGAGTTTTTTTAAATTGAAGTATAGTTGATTTACACTGTTATTTTAGTTTCTGGTGTCCAGCCAAGTGATTCAGTTATATATATATATATATATATATATATATATATATATATATATATATATATAACTGAATATATATGCACGTATATGTACATATATATTTCTTTTCATACTCTTTATTATAGGTTATTACAAGAAATTGAATATAGTTCCCTGTGCTATACAATAGGTCCTTGTTGGTTATCTATTTTATATTTAGTAGTTTATATCTGCTAATCCCAAATTCCTAATTTATCCCTCCCCCTCTTTCCTCTTTGATAACCATGTTTGTTTTCTATGTTTGTGAGTCTATTTTTGTTTTGTAAATAATTTCATTTATATATTTTTTAGATTCCACATATAAGTGATATGATACTTGTGTTTGTCTGTCTCACTTCACTTAGTATGGTAATCTTTAGGCTCATCCATGTTGCTGTAAATGGCACTATTTCATTCTGTGTTACGACTGAGTACTATCCCATTGTATTTATGTACCACATCTTCTTTATCCATTCATCTGTCGATGGACATTTAGGTTGCTTCCATATCTTGCCTATTGTAAATAGTGCTGCTATGAATGTTGGAGTGCATGTATTTTTTCAAATTAGAGTTTTCTCTGGATATATGCCCATGAGTGGGATTGCAGGATCATATGGGAACTCTAGCTTTAGTTTTTTAAGGAACCTCCACGCTGTTCTCCATAGTGGCTGCACCAGTCTATACTGAGGAGATTATTTTTAAAATGTGTCTGGCTGTGTGTCAAGGATTGCCTTTTTGTGTGTATGCTTGGTTTGGAAATTGCTTTTCCCCCTCACCAACTGACTTTAACTATATTTATATGAACTGAAAAGAAGTCCTGGGACACAGCCTGTGAACCAACATTGAAACATTGCTTCTCAAAGCACAGTTCTAGCAGGAGGGACACGTTTGATGAATGAATGATAGTCATGTACTTAAATGAACTGAGGTTGTATCATCACCAAGTTGGAATGTAGAAAAAATACAGTTTTTTACAGAAGTACATAGATTTGGGGAAGCTATGGACAACTGTGAACCAATTCCAATTGACAAAACAGATTGTCTTAAATTTTTTAGGGGATAATTTTTGCAAGTAAATTGAGACAATGCTATCAGTACATACATAAGGTAATGTCTATATGTAATAGTAAATTAGCAAACTTCACATTTGAAGGAAATGGAAAGGACTATTTGTGTGGTTCACGTACTCATTTTTTTTATTAAGAATATATTAAATACTAAGGATTATCATGTTTGTAAGAAATGAGTAAGTTGTAATTCTAATACAAAGTAAATGCAATCAAAATGAACATATAACACACTTATGGCTATTTAATATGATAACTGTAATTTGCACCATGCTATGAAAATACATACTAAAAAAACATTTAATTTTCCTTCATCAAATATGGGAAGATATAATGTATGGAAATGCATTTTCACATAAAATACAATGCATTTTCCTAATTAAAAATAACAAATGCTACAGAAATGTTGGAAATTGATTGGTAGAAAACAAAGCCCACATATTTTCAATTCTGTGGCATTATTAACATGATGGCAAAAATAGGATAGAATTGAATGTAAACAGTAGTCAGGAGTATAAAGTGGTATGTCATTATTTTGATAAAAGTAGTGAAAATGAAAACACACCATGTAAAAACACTGATTTTGATAATATTGTATTCATCAGGTAATTTATGGCCTTCTTAGAAATTTACAACCTGATTAGTAAAAAAAAAAAAAAAAAAGAAAAAAATTTGGGAAGCAATGTACTGAGCTTCCAACCAAAAAGAGAAAATTAAAAAATAAAGGAATAAAAAACATGAACTAGTAAACTGATAAAAATAAAAACTAAGCAGTTAAGGGACATATTTTTTAACAAAGCTAAGAACTGTTTCTAGAAAACGAAAATAAAATAGACCAACATTGGCAAGTAAGTTCAAAGAAAACAGGTAGAACTTACAAATAAATAGCTTCAGACATTTAAAAAATATTTTAAAATAATTGCATATAGAAAAATTTAAAAAAACTAAAAATGTGTCATAAATAAATTTAGACCAATAGAACTGAAAATCTAAATGAACCTGGCAGTTTTAAGGAAAAATTTTAAAGTATCAAAACTGAAAGAAATAGGAAACCTTCTTTGTAAATGATAGAATAATGCCAATAAATTCTCTCTCTGTTAAAAATGGCCACCAATCTCAATCTGATCAAAAAAAAAATGATAAATGTACTGGGATGAAAAGACAGTTTACCACAATCTGTGCAAAGCTTCATGTTTTACAAGAAATTAGGTCTGTGGTTCATTATTTTGTTAGTCTCTTGCATTGATACCACATCCTATTTATACAACATCAGAAGAAAAACTTTTGCCTTTGGGTTTTCAAGGGAGAAGGATTTCCTTCAATCCTCTTAAGGTCCTTGGCTGGGTCTGAAAATTAAACTGACAAAGACAGGTTAACAAAAGAAAAGCATAGAAATGCATTTAATATAATTGCCATGTGACATGGAAGCAATCACAAGGAAACAAAAGCCTGAAGAAACAGACCTGCTTTTCTTCATGCAGGTTTGATGGATTAATGGAGAAATAGGATAGGTCAGACAGTACGAGGTAAGCGTAGGAAACAGGGAAACTTAGCAATGCCTCTTTGTTAGGATTCTTCTTGGAATCCCTTTGTCTTTGAAGAAAAGGATTTTTTTTTTTTTGGTCTGGATATAGGGAGGGCACTTCTCTTGTGAGGGTTTATGACCTGCTTCAGGGAAGAAGGAGGGGGATGGGAGGGCAGAGTGACCTTCCTGCTGTTTTCTCAAACTGCTTCCATTTAAAATATTCAATTGCCAAGGTGTCATATTTTGAGGTAGCATGTCCTGAAGCCACCAGGCTCTTTCTTTCTTTCTTCTTTCCTTTCTTCCCTCCCTCCCTCCCTCCCTCCTTCCCTCCTTTCCTCCCTCCCTTCTCTTCCTTCCTTTCCTTTCTTTCTTTTCCTTCCTTCCTTCCTTCCTTCCTTCCTTCCTTCCTTCCTTCCTTCCTTCCTTCCTTCCTTCCTTCCTTCCCTCCCTCCCTCCCTCCCTTCATTATAGTATAGTTTCTACAATACCAGGGATCATTTTCTGTTTATCTCTAACAGGCATACTACCAGTACCTATGTTTGAACAAAGTTAAGACTAAATTCTGCAATATTCATATTTTAGGTTATTTCTAATTCTTTGGGGAGTTTTAATCTTTGTTGACCTAAGTTATACTGAATAGATCATACTTAATGATACTTAAAGATAAGCCCAGTACTGGTTTTTCATCCCCCCATGCCCACCAATATTCAGATAAGTGAAACTGTATATTGGAAGGAAAATAATTTAAAAACCCAAAATTTTAAATACAGTCCTATTTGGTGATTCCAACTATACAAAATGCATGCGATGGGTGAAGAAGAGTTAACCATAAGATAAAATGAATGAAGAACTGCTATTTTTCTGCCAGATTGAGGAATATAGTGACTTACTTATATTACATATTACATCATAGTCCAAATTATTGACATTTTAAGGAATAGCATAATTAGAAATTCAATTTCTAAGGAGATAATAGCTCAGAATGAAATTGATCTTTACCTCTCAGACAAGATTCTCTCTTTAGCCAAATTCTATTCAGAATCCTCTGTGCTCTTTTTTGACTAGGACCCATCCTTCAACATGTCTTTAAGGAACCAATTTTAGCAAGAATCCTGCTGAGACAAGTTTGCTAGAATACCCCACCATCAATGTCTGATTGCCCTTGACATCGGACCAAATTTCTCATCCCTGACCATCCTTGAGGTGTGGATGAAAAACTGTTGCCTGCCATATCAGCAAACAAAGGGTGCTGCACCCATCAGGCCATCAGCCACTACAGCTGCCCCATGGTGATGGTGTGCCCTGAGGGAACTCGGATGGAGACAAACAGGCTGCCCACTGCCAAGCCCTCAAACATTGCAGCCACCCCAAACTGTACACCCTTAAGGGATACAGGATGGTAAAGAACAGGATACTGGCCCCAGACAGCTAAGGTGCATATCAAAGGAATGATTTCAATGAACTCAGACTCTTGAATTGTCCCATACATAGAAAAGTGCTAAATTCATTAACTAGAGACCTCTGGTTTTCTTTAACAGTAATTTTTTTTTTTTTGGCAGTGCCTTGCAGTCTGTGGGATCTTAGTTCCCTGACCAGGGATTGAACCTGCTCCCTCAGCAATGAGATCGTGGAGTCCTAACCACTGGACCACCAGGGAATTTGGTAACAGTAACCTCTTGATGTTCTGACTACCTGGTTTCTGTTGCAAAAATCCTTATGTATCCTGGCTCCTCCCTAATCTCTTTGAAGCAGTCCCTCAGAGCTGTCTGAGAGGCTGTCTTCTAGGCTGAAGTCCTCAGTTTTGTCTGCCAAATAAAACATAATTCTCAACTTTTAGAGGTTGTACATTTTTTTTTCAGTCCACAGTTTGACAGACAGTGAAGGGGCCCAGAGCAGACTCCTATCCTTCACCTGAACTCTACAAGGAACTGGAGCGTTGGTACTGGCAGAGGCCTTTCCTCCTCGGAAGTCCAGATGAATTTGGGTGAGTCTCTCCTGGTTCTCAGATCTCCTGATCATTGGTTGATTATCCTGAGGTTTTTAACAATTGGGGTATACTTGACTTAAAATGTTGTGTTAGTTTTAGGTGTACAGCAAAGTGATTCAGTTATACATATACATGTATCTATTCTTTTTCAAGTTCTTTCCCCATTTAGGTTATTACAGAATACTGAGTAGCGTTCCCTGTGCGCTAAACAACAGGTACTTGTTGGTTATCTATTTTAAATATAGTAATATGTATATGTCAATCCCAAACTTCCAATTTATCCCTCCCCTATACCCTTCCCCACTGGTAACCATAGGTTCATTTGCTAAGTCTGTGAGTCTGTTTCTGTTTTGTAAATAAATTCATCTGTATCATTTTTTTTTAGATTCCACATATAAGCTATATCACATATTTGTCATTCTCTGACTCACTTCACTTAGTATGATGATCTCCAGGTCCATCCATGTTGCTGCAAATGGAATTATTTCATTCTTTTTATGGCTGAGTAATATTCCGTGGTATATATGTACCACATCTTCTTTGTCCATTCATCTGTCGATGGACATTTAGGTTGCTTCCATGTCTTGACTACTGTAAATAGTGCTACAATGAAAACTGGGGTGTATGTATCCTTTCCAACTATAGTTTCCTCTGGATATACAGCCAGGAGTGGGATTGCTGGATCATATGGTAGCTCTATTTTTAGTTTTTTAGGGAACCTCCATACTGTTCTCCACAGTGGCTGTATCAATTTACATTCCCACCAACAGTGCAGGAGGGTTCCCTTTTCTCCACACCCTCAGCATTTATTGTTTGTAGATTTTTGATGATGGCCATTCTGACTGGTGTGAGGTGATACCTCACTGTAGTTTTGATTTGCATTTCTCTAATAATTAGCGATGTTGAGCATCTTTTCATGTGCCTGTTAGCCATCTGTATGTCTTCTTTGAGAAATGTCTAGTTAGGTCTTCTGCCCATTTTTTGATTGGGTTGTTTTGTTTTTGTTTTTACAAAGTTCTATTTATTTTCAATAATGAAATCAACACAAAAAAGAGGAATTAAACCTCTAATTTTTAAATCTAACACTGTTCTTAGCACAAAACTATCCTGAATAAATAAAAACACATTACTAGCAACCAAGTAAGACTTTTTCTCAAGGCTCTCTAGAGTTTTGTGTTTTAAACAAAACTGGATGGTAGGTAAAGAAACACATGCTAGAGACTTAACTGACACAGAGTCGAAGAAAAGGATAGCCAACAAACAGGCTCCCCAAATATAAGCTGACAAAAGGAATATGGGGTTTTCAAAGCAACCCAGAAATCAGAGTTCACTGCGGGATGCAAGGGTTTGGGACAGTCCATGTTCAAGGCCTTGTAATTAAATCTTTCCACATTCCTAGATTCTTGATTTGGAATCTATCATGATCTAGAGGAGCTTCTGCCACAGAATAGGAGGCTCTTTATTTATGCTTTCTGAAAAGACCCATCTAATTTTCTGCTTTGACTTTGTCACTAGCTCCTCTCACTGATACAGCAGGGATTCCATTCCAGAAGGCGATTATTACTATGTAAAACAACCTCTCTGTTTTTGATTTTTCTTTTACAAGCACACTGATACTGCCAGGAATTGGTTTTTTGATATTGAGCTGCATGACCTGTTTATGTATTTTGGAGATTAATCCTTGTCATTCTCATCATTTGCAAAAATTTTCTTACATTCCGTGGGTTGTCTTTTCATTTTGTTTATGGTTTCCTTTGCTGTACAAAACCTTTTGAGTTCAATTAGGTCCCATTTGTTTATTTTTGTTTATATTCCATTACTCTAGGAGATGAATCAAAAAAGACATTCCTGTGATTTATGTCAAAGAGTGTTCTGTCTATGTTTTCCTATAAGGGTTTTATAGTATCAGGACTTATATTTAGGTCTTTAATCCATTTTGAGTTTATTTTGTGTGTGTGGTGTTAGAGAATGTTCTAATTTCATTCTTTTACATGTAGCTGTCCAGTTTTCCCAGCAGCACGTATTGAAGAGACTGTCTTTTCTCCATTGTATACTCTTGCCTCCTTTGTGGTAGATAAATTGACCAAAATTGACCATAGGCGCCTGGGTTTATTGCTGGACTATTCTTTTTTTTAACATCTTTACTGGAGTATAATTGCTTTACAATGGTGTGTTAGTTTCTGCTTTATAACAAAGTGAATCAGCTATACATATGCATATATCCCCATATCTCTTCCCTCTTGTGTCTCCCTCCCTCCCACCTGCCCTATCCCACCTGTCTAGGTGTTCACAAAGAACCGGGCTGATCTCCCTGTGTTATGCGGCTGCTTCCCACTAGCTATCTATTTTACATTTGGTAGTGTATGTATATCCATGCCACTCTCTCACTTTATCCTAGATTACCCTTCCCCCTCCCCGTATCCTCAAGTCCATCCTCTAGTAGGTCTGTGTCTTTATTCCCGTCTTGCCCCTAGGTTCTTCATGACCATTTTGTTTTTTAGTTTTTTAGATTCCATATATATGTGTTAGCATACAGTATTTGTTTTTTTCTTCTGACTTACTTCACTCTGTATGACAGACTCCAGGTCCATCCACATCACTACAAATAATTCAATTTCGTTTCTTTGTAGGGCTAGTAATATTCCATTGTATATATGTACCACATCTTCTTTATCCATTCATCTGTTGATGGACACTTAGGTTGCTTCCATGTCCTGGCTATTGTAAATAGAGCAGCAGTGAACATTGTGGTACATGACTCTTTTTGAATTATGGTTTTCTCAGGGTATATGCCCAGTAGTGGGATTGCTGGGTCGTATGGTAGCTCTATTTTTAGTTTTTAAGGAACCTCCATACTGTTCTCCATAGTGGCTGTATCAATTTACATTCCCACCAGCAGTGCAAGAGAGTTCCTTTTTCTTGACACCCTCTCCAGCACTTACTGTTTGTACATTTTTTTGATAATGGCCATTCTGATTGGTGTGAGATGATATCTCATTGTAGTTTTGATTTGCATTTCCCTAATGATTAATGATCTTGAGCAGTCTTTCATGTGTTTGTTGGTCATCTTATATGTTCTTTGGATAAATGTCTATTTAGGTCTTCTACCCATTTTTGGATTGGGTTGTTTGGTTTTTTGATATTGAGCTGAATGAGCTGCTTGTAAATTCTGGGGATTAATCCTTTGTCAGTTGCTTCATTTGCAAATATTTTCTCTCACTCTGAGGGTTATCTTTTTGTCCTGTTTATCATTTCCATTGCTGTGCAAAAGCTTTTTCTATTAGGTCCCATTTGTTTATTTTTGTTTTTATTTCCATTTCTCTATGAGGTGGGTCAAAAAGTATCTTGTTATGATTTATGTCATAGAGTGTTCTGCCTGTCTTTTCCTCTAAGAGTTTGATAGTATCTGGCCTTACATTTAGGTCTTTAATCCATTTTGAGTTTATTTTTGTGTATGGTGTTAGGGAGTGTTCTAATTTCATTCTTTTACATGAAGGTGTCCAGTTTTCCCAGCACCACTAATTGAAGAGGCTGTCTTTTCTCCACTGTATATTCTTGCCTCCTTTATCAAAGATAAGGTGACCATATGTGCGTGGGTTTATCTCTGGGCTTGCTATCCTGTTCCATTGATCTATCTTTCTGTTTCTGTGCCAGTACCATACTGTCTTGATTACTGTAGTTTTGTAGTATAAAGTCAGGGAGCCTGACTCCTCCAGCTCCATTTTTCTTTCTCAAGATTGCTTAGGCTATTCAGGGTTTTTTGTGTTTCCATACATATTGTGTACATATTGTGAAAATTTTTTGTTCTAGTTCTGTGAAAAATGCCCTTGGTAGTTTGATAGGGATTGCATTGAATCTGTAGATTGCTTTGGGTAGTAGAGTCATTTTCACAATGTTGAATCTTCCAGTCCAAGAACATGGTATATCTCTCCATCTCTTTGTATCATCTTTAATTTCTTTCATCAGTGTATTATAGTTTTCTGCATACAGGGCTTTTGTCTCCTTAAGTAGGTTTATTCCTAGGTATTTTATCCTTTTTGTTGCAATGCCAAATGGAGTGTCTCCTTAATTTCTCTTTCAGATATTTCATCATTAGTGTATAGGAATGCAAGGGATTTCTGTGCATAAATTTTGTATCCTGCTACTTTACCAAATTCATTGATTAGCTCTAGTAGTTTTCTGGTAGCATCTTTAGGATTCTCTATGTATAGTATCATGTCATCTGCAAATGGTGACAGCTTTACTTCTTCTTTTGATTTGTATTCCTTTTATTTCTTTTTCTTCTCTGATTTCTGTGGCTAAAACTTCCAAAACTATGCTGAATAACAGTGGTGAGAGTGGGCAACCTTGTCTTGTTCCTGACCTTAGTGGAAATGGTTTCAGTTTTTCACCACTGAGGATGATGTTGCCTGTGGGCTTATTATATATGGCCTTTATTATGTTGAGGAAAGTTCCTCTATGCCTACTTTCTGCAGGGTTTTTATCATAAATGGGTGTTGAATTTTTTTGAAAGCTTTCTATGCATCTATTGAAATGATCATATGTTTTTTTTCCTTCAGTTTTTTAATATGGTGTATCACATTGATTGATTTACGTATATTGAAGAATCCTTGCATTCCTGGGATAAACCCCACTTGTTCATGGTGTATGATCCTTTTAATGTGCTGTTGGATTCTGTTTGCTAGTATTTTGTTGAGGATTTTTGCATCTATGTTCATCAGTGATATTGGCCTGTACTTTTCTTTTTTGTGACATCTTTTTCTGGTTTTGATATCAGGATGATGGTGGCCTTGTAGAATGATTTTGGGAGTGTTCCTCCCTCTGCTATATTTTGGAAGAGTTTGAGAAGGATAGGTGTTAGCTCTTCTCTAAATGTTTGATAGAATTCGCCTGTGAAGCCATCTGGTCCTGGGCTTTTGTTTGTTGGAAGATTTTTAATCAGAGTTTCAATTACAGTGCTTGTGATTCGTCTGTTCATATTTTCTATTTCTTCCTGGTTCAGTTTCGGAAGGTTGTGCATTTCTAAGAATTTGTCCATTTCTTCTGGGTATTCCATTTTATTGGCATATATTTGCTTGTAGTAATCTCTCATGATCTTTAGTATTTCTGCAGTGTCAGTTGTTACTTCTCCTTTTTCATTCTAATTCTATTGATTTGAGTCTTCTCCATTTTTTTCTTGATGAGTCTGGCTAATGGTTTATCAATTTTGTTTATCGTCTCAAAGAACCAGCTTTTAGTTTTATTGATCTTTGCTATCATTTCTTTCATTTTTCTTTCATTTATTTCTCATCTGATATTTATGATTTCTTTCCTTCTGCTAACTAGGGTTTCTTGTTCTTCTTTCTCTAACTGCTTTATGTGTAAGGTTAGGTTGTTTATTTGAGATGTTTCTTGTTTCTTACGGTAGGACTGTATTGCTATAAACTTCCCCCTTAGAACTGCTTTTGCTGCATCTCACAGGTTTTGGGTTGTCATGTTTTCATTGTCATTTGCTTCTAGGTATTTTTTGATTTCCTCTTTGATTTCTTCAGTGATCTCTTGGTTAAGTAGTGTATTGTTTAGCCTCCATGTGTTTGTATATCTTACAGATTTTTTCCTGTAATTGATATCCAGGCTCATAGCGTTGTGGTCAGAAAAGATATTTGATATGATTTCAATTTTCTGAAATTTACCAAGGCTTGATTTGTGACCCAAGATATGACCTATCCTAGAGAATGTTCCATGAGCACTTGAGAAGAATGTGTATTCTGTTGTTTTTGGATGGAATGTCCTATAAATATCAATTAAGTCCATCTTGTTTAATGCATCATTTAAAGCTTGTGTTTCTGTATTTTCATTTTGGATGATCTGTCCATTGGTGAAAGTGGGGTGTTAAAGTCCCCTCCTATGATTGTGTTACTGTTGATTTCCCCTTTTATGGCTGTTAGTATTTGCCTTATGTATTGAGGTGCTCCTATGTTGGGTGCATAAATATTTACAATTGTTATATCATCTTCTTGAATTGATCCTTTGATCATTATGTAGTGTCCTTCTTTGTCTCTTGTAATAGTCTTTGTTGTAAAGTCTATTTTGTCTGATATGAGAATTGCTCCTCCAGCTTTCTTTTGATTTCCATGTGCATGAAGTATCTTTTTACCTCCCCTCACTTTCAGTCTGTATGTGTCCCTAGGTCTTAAGTGGGTCTCTTGTAGACGGCATATATACGGGTCTTGTTTTTGTATCCATTCAACCAGTCTATGTCTTTTGGTTGGAGCATTTAATCCATTTACATTTATGGTAATTATCAATATGTATGTTCCTATTACCATTTTCTCAATTGTTTAGGGTATATTATTGTAGGCCTTTTCCTTCTCTTGTGTTTCCTGCCTAGAGAAGTTCCTTTAGCATTTGTTGTAAAGCTGGTTTGGTGGTGCTGAATTCTCTTAGCTCTTGCTTGTCTCTAAAGGTTTTAATTTCTCTGTCAAATTTCAATGAGATTCTTGATAGGTAGAGTAATCTTGGTTGTAGGTTGTTCACTTTCATCACTTTAGGTATGTCCTGCCACTCCTTTCTGGCTTGGAGAGTTTCCACTGAAAGATCAGCTGTTAACCTTATGGGGATTCCCTTACATGTTATTTTTTGGTTTTACCTTGCTGTTTTTAATATTTTTTTTTGTATTTAATGTTTGATAGTTTGATTAATATGTGTCTTGGCATGTTTCTCCTTCGATTTATCCTGTATGGGACTCTCTGTGCTTCTTGGACTTGATTAACTATTTCCTTTCCATAGTAGGGAAGTTTACAACTATAATCACCTCAAATATTTTCTCAGTCCCTTTCTTTTTCTATTCATCTTCTGAGACTCCTATAATTCGAATGTTGGTGTGTTTAATGTTTTCCCAGAGGTCTCTGAGACTGTCATCAATTCTTTTCATTCTTTTTTCTTTATTCTGCTCTGCAGTCATTATTTCCACTATTTTATCTTCCAGGTCACTTATCCGTTCTTCTGCTTCAGTTATTCTGATGTTGATCCCTTCTAGAGAATTTTTAATTTCATTTATTTTGTTTTTCCTCATTGTTTGTTTGCTCTTTAGTTCTTCTAGGTCCATGTTAAACATATCTTGTATTTTCACCATTCTATTTCCAAGATTTTGGATCATCTTTACTATCATTATTCTGAATCCTTTTTCAGGTAGACTGCGTATTTCCTCCTCATTTGTTAGGTCTGGGGGGTTTTCACCTTGCTCCTTCATCTGCTGGGTGGTTTCTGTCTTCTCATTTTGCTTAACTTACTGTGTTTGTGGTCTCCTTTTCACAGGTTACAGATTTGTAGTTCCCATTGTTTTTGGTGTTTGCCCCCAGTGGCTAAGGCTGGTTCAGTGGGTGGTGTAGGTTTCCTAGTGGAGGGGACTAGTGCCTGTGTTCTGGTGGATGAGGCTGGATCTTGTCTTTCTTTTGGGCAGGTCCATGTCTGGTGGTGTGTTTTGGGGTGTCTGTAACCTTATTATGATTTTAGGCAGTCCCTCTGCTAATGGGTGGGGTTGTGCTCCTGTCTTGCTACTTGTTTGTCATAGGGTGTTCAGCACTGTAGCTTGCTGGTAGTTGAGTGGAGCTGGGTCTTGGCGTTTGTGGAGATCTCTGGGAGATTTTCACCATTTGGTATTACGTGGAGCCAGGAGGCCTCTGGTGGACCAGTGTCCTGACCTTGGCTCTTCCTCCTCAGAGGCACAGCCCTGACACCTGGCCAGAGTACCAGGAGCCTGTCATCCACATGGCTCACAATAAAAGGGGGAAAAAAAGAAAAAAGGAAAAGGATAAAATGAAATAAAATAAAGTTATTGAAATTTAAAAATAATTATTAAGAATAAATTTTAAGTAATAAAACAAAAAGAAAGAAAGCAACCAAACCAGAAAAGAAATCCACTAATGATAAGAAGCGCTAAAAAGTATACTAAAAAAAAGAAAATGGACAGAGAGAACCCTAGGACAAATGGTAAAAGCAAAACTATACAGACAAAATCACACACAGAATCATACACATACACACTCATAAAGAGAAAGGGGAAAAAATATATATATCATTGCTCCCAAAGTCCACCTCCTCAATATGGGATGATTCGTTGTCTATTCAGGTATTCCACAGATGCAAGGTACATCTAGTTGATTGTGGAGATTTAATCTGCTGCTCCTGAGTCTGCTGGGAGAGATTTCCCTTTCTCTTCTTTGTTCACACAGCTTTGTTCCCTTCAGCTTTGGATTTGGCTCTACCTTTGTGTGTAGGTCGCTTGGGGGCATCTGTTCTTCACTCAGACAGGATGGGGTTAAAGGAGCAGCTGATTCAGGGGCTCTGGCTCACACAGGCCAGGGGCAGGGAAGAGTATGGGATGCGGAGCAAGCCTGCCGTGGCAGAGGCTGGTGTGATGTTGCACCAGCCTGAGGGTGCTGTGTGTTCTCCCGGGGAAGTTGTCCCTGGACCATGGGACCCTGGCAGTGGCGGGCTGCACAGGTTCCCAGGAGGAGAGGTGTGGATAGTGACCTGTGCTTTTACAGAGGCTTCTTGGTGGCGGCAGCAGCAGCCTTAGCATCTCATGCCAGTCTCTGGGGTCCGCGCTGATAGCCGGACCTCTCTGGAGCTCCTTTAAGCGGTGCTCTTAATCCTCTCTCCTCGTGCAGCAGGAAACAAAGAGGGGAGAAAAAGTCTCCTGCTTTTTCCCAGACTCCCTCCCAGCTAGCTGTGGCACACTCGCCCCCTTCAGGCTGTGTTCACGCAGGTAACCCCAGTCCTCTCCTTGGTATCTGGCCTCTGAAGCCTGAGTCTCAGCTTCCAGCCCCCTCCCACCCTGGTGGGTGAGCAGACAAGCCTCTCAGGCTGGTGAATGTCTGTGCGGGAATCTCTCTGCTTTGCCCTCTGCACCCCTGTTGCTGCACTCCCCTCTGTGCCTCTGAAGCTTCCCACCTCCGCCACCCGCAGTCTCTGCCTGCGAAGGGGCTTCCTAGTGTGTGGAAGCCTTTCCTCCTTCATAGCTCCCTCCCAGAGGTGCAGGTCCTGTCCCTGTTCTTTTGTCTCTTTCCTTTTTCTTTTGCCCTACCCAGGTATGTGGGGAGTTTCTTGCCTTTTGGGAGGTCTGAGGTTTTCTGCCAGCATTCAGTAGGTGTTCTGTAGGAGTTGCTCCACATGTAGATGTATTTCTGATGTATTTGTGGGGAGGAAGGTTATCTCCACGTCTTACTCTTCCGCCATCTTGAAGCTCCTCCCTGTACTTTTCTATCCTGTTCCATTGATCTATATTTCTTTTTTTGTGCCAGTACCATAGTCTGAAGTTAGGGACCCTGATCCCTCCAGCTCCATTCTTCTTTCTCAAATTGCTTTGGCTATTCATGGTCTTTTGTGTTTGCATAAAAATTGTAAAATTTTGGTTTAGTTCTGCAAAAAATGCCATTGGTAATTTGATAGGGATTGCATTCAATCTGTAGATTGCTTTGGATGGTATAGTCATTTTCACAATATTGATTTTTCCAATCCAAGAACATTGTATATCTTTCCATCTGTTTGTATCATCTTCACGTTCTTTGCTCAGTGTCTTATAGTTTTCAGAATGCAGGTGTTTTGTCTCCTTAGGGAGGTTTATTCCTAGGTATTTTATTCTTTTTGATGTGATAGTAAATGAGATTATTTCTTTAATTTCTCTTTCTTATGTTTCATTATTACTGTATAGGAAAACAACAGATTCTGTACATCAATTTTGTATCCTGCAGCTTTACTGAATTCATTGATGAGCTCTAGTAGTTTTCTGGTAGCATCTTTAGCATTTTCTACATATAGTATCATGTCATCTGCAAACAGGGACAGTTTTACTTCTACTTTTCCATTTTGGATTCCTTTTATTTATTTATTTTTCTTCTCTGATTGCTGAGAGTAGGACTTCCAAAATGACATTGAATCAAAGTGGTGACAGTGGATATCCTTGTCTTGTTCCTGATCTTAGAGGAAATGCATTCAGCTTTTCACCATTGAGTATGATGTTAGCTGAAGGTTTGTCATATATGGCCTTTATTGTGTTGATGTATGTTCTCTCTATGCCTGTTTTCTGGAGAGTTTTTATCATAAATGGGTGTTGAATTTTGTCAAAAGCTTTTTCTGCATCTACTGAGATGATCATATGGTTTTTATTCTTCAATTTGTTAATGTGATGTATCACACCGATGGATTTGCAGATATTGAAAAATTCTTGCATCTGTGGGATAAATCCCAGTTATTCATGGTGTATAACCTATTTAACATGCTGTTGGATTTAACTTGCTAGTATTTTGTTTAGGATTTTTACATCTATTTTCATCAGTGATATTGGCCTATAATTTTCTCTCTTTTTTGTGGCATCTTTGTCTGGTTTTGGTATCAAGGTGATGGTGGCCTCATAGAATGAGCTTGGGCGTGTTCCTTCCTTTGCAATTTTTTGTAATAGTTTCAGAAGGATAGGTGTTAATGCTTCTCTAAATGTTTCACAGAATTTGCCTGTGAGGTCATCTGTTTCTGGACTTTTGTTTTTTTGGGAGTTTTTAAATCACTGTTTCAATTTCAGTACTTGTGTTTGGTCTGTTATTATTTTCTATTTCTTCCTGGTTCAGTCTTGGGAACTCGTACTTTTCTAAAACTTGTCCATTTCTTCTGGGTTGTCCACTTTATTGCTTGTAGTAGTCTCTTATGATCCTTTGTATTTCTGTGGTGTCCATTGTAACTTCTCCTTTTTTATTTCTAATTTTATTGATTTGAGCCCTCTCCCTTTCTTTCTTGATGAGTCTGGCTAAGGTTTATCAGTTTTATCTTTTCAAAGGACAAACTTTTAGTTTCATTGATCTTTTCTATTGTTTTCTTGTCTCTATTTCATGTATTTCTGCTCTGAAATTTATGATTTCTTTCCTTCTACTAACTGGGTTTTGTTTGTTCTTCTTTCTCCAGTTGTGTTAGGTGTAAGGTTAGATAGAGTATTTTTTTTCCTTAGTATTTTTTTTTCCTTGTATTTCTATAAACTTCACTCTTAAGACTGCTTTTGCTGTGTCCCATACGTTTTGGATCACCATGTTTTCATTTTCATTTGTCTCTAGGTATTTTTAAATTTCCTCTTTGATTTCTTCAGTGATCCATTGATTGTTTAGTAGCATATTGTTTATCCTCCACGTTTTTGGTTTTTACACTTTTTTTTCTTGTAGTTGATTTCTAATTTTATCAAGCATTTTTTCTCACCACAATGCTGTATGATTTCAGTTTTCTTAAATTTACCAAGGCGCACTTTGTGGTCCAGCATGTGATCAATCCTGGAGAATATACCATGTGCACTTGGGCAGAATGTGTATTCTGTTGCTTTTGAATGGAACGCTCAATAAATATCAATTAAGTATGTCCGGTCTAATATGTCTTTTAAGGCCTGTGTTTCATTATTGATTTTTTGTCTGAAAAGTCCGCCACTAATATTGTGTTACTGTTAGTTTCTCCTTTTATGGCTGTTAGTTTTTGTCTTATATATTCAGGTACTCCTATGTCGGGTTCATATATATTTACAGTTGTTACATCTTCTTCTTGGATTGATCTCTTAATCATAATGTAGTGTCCTTCCTTGTCTCTTGTAACAGTCTTTAAAGTTTATTTTGTCTGATATGATACTGCTACTCCAGCTTTCTTTTGATTTCCATTTGCATGGAATACCTTTTTCCATCTCTTCACTTTCAGTCTGTATGTGTCTCTAGGTCTGAAATGGGTCTTTTGTAGACAGCATATATATGGGTCTTGTTTTTGTATTCATTCATCCAGTCCATGTCTTTTGGTTGGAGCATTTAAACCATTTATGTTTAATCTAATGATTGATAGGTTCTTATTGCCATTTTGTTAATTGTTCTGTATTTGTTTTTGTTTTATTTTTGCGGTATGCGGGCCTCTCACTGTTGTGGCCTCTCTCGTTGTGGAGCTCCGGACGCACAGGCTCCGGACGCACAGGCTCCGGACGCACAGGCTCAGTGGCCATGGCTCATGGGCCCAGCCGCTCCACGGCATGTGGGATCTTCCCAGACCGGGGCACGAACCCGTGTCCCTTGCATTGGCAGATGGACTCTTTGTACGTCTTTTTAATTCTCTCCTTTCTTCTTCTCTTAACCTGTGATTTAATGATTAATGTTGTATTTGGATTCCTTTTGTGTGTGTGTGTGTGTATATCTATTGTAGATTTTTGATTTGTGGTGACCATGAGGTTTTGATATAACACTCTATATATAAACAAGATTGTTTTAAGTTGCTTGTCTTTTCATTTCAAACGCATTTCCAATATCCTGCATTTGTACTCGCCTCATGATTGCTGGTTTTGATATCATATTTGTGTGTGGAAATTTGCTACCTTTAGTGTAGGTTTGCCTTTACCAGTGAGCTTTTCATTCATAATTTTCTTGTTTCTAGTTGTGGCCTTTTCTTTTCTGCATAGAGAAGTTCCTTTAGCATTTGTTAGAAAAAGCTGGTCTGGTGGTGCTGAATTCTCTTACCTTTTGCTTGTCTGTAAAGTTTTTGATTTCTCTGTTAAATCTGAGTGAGAGTTTGCTGGGTCGAGTATTCTTGGTTGTAGGTTCTTCCTTTTCATCACTTTAAATAGATTGTGCCACTCCCTTCTGGCATGCAGAATTTCTGCTGAGAAACCAGCTGATAATTGTATGGGAATTCCCTTTGATGTTTTTTATTGCTTTTCCCTTGTTGCTTTTAATATTTTCTCTATCTTTAACCTTTGTAAGTTTGACTACTATGCCTCTCATTGTGTTCCTCCTCATGTTTATCCTGCTTGGGACTCTGGGATTCCTGGACTTGGGTGACTGTTTCCTTTCCCATGTTGGGGAAGTTTTCAGCTATCATCTCTTCAAATATTTTCTCAGATCTTTTCTCTCTTTGTTCTCCTTCTGGAACCCCTATAATGCAAATGTTGTGTTTAATATTGTTCCAGATGTCTCTTAGACTGTCCCCATTTCTTTTCATTCCTTTTTCTGTTCTGCCCCAGTGATTTCCACCATTCTGTCTTCCAGCTCACTTACCCATTTTTCTGCCTCACTTATTAATTGGTGAGGTGAGGGTATCCCAACTAGTAATATCACTAGTGGCCTGAAGAGAATTATGATTTCTTCTAGAATAATTTCCTAAGGGCCATCCAATTAGATAGAGCGTTGGAGTGGAGAAATCCACCAAGGTAACCCAGAAGTACTGGATATGTAGATAATTGACCATAATCCTAACAATTGGATTCTGCATAAGACTGTGAAGTACATTTGGTTCATGAGCAAAACTGTGAGCAGTTGTCAAAGTAATTGGTATACAGACCTGGTCTGGCATCTTGGATCAGCTATCTACTTCACATGTTGTTTTCTTCTCATCCTGGTCTGATAGATTCTCCTTATTTGAACATTGTTTTACGGTGATTTTGAGGTCAGCTCTCCTCTCTATAGGCCAGTCCAGTGCAGGGGCCCTTTCTAACTGGAAATATTAATCCATGCATCAATTCTCTTCATGAGCTAGTTAAGAGTACCTGATAAGGGTCCTTCCATATAGGTTGGAGATGGTTGTTTAAATTTGTCTTCTCCAGTATGCATAATCATGTGGTTGCAGGTCACGGGGCGTCTGATCTTCATCCAAAAATAAGTTACTGAGATAAACTTCAGAAACAAACTTAAAGCGTCATTTTAATAATTCAATTAAATTTACAATAACATAAAAGCAAGGAGCTGTCTGGGAAGTGAGTCTTAGACAGGGAATACCAACTTCAATAACAAAACTA
The DNA here is from genome assembly GCF_949774975.1 of Lagenorhynchus albirostris. Taxonomy (NCBI): domain Eukaryota; kingdom Metazoa; phylum Chordata; class Mammalia; order Artiodactyla; family Delphinidae; genus Lagenorhynchus; species Lagenorhynchus albirostris. The sequence goes on along the minus strand of NC_083096.1, from coordinate 6,513,021 downwards.
GAATTTAATATTCACTGAAACAATCTTTTTCTCTCTAAAATGACCCTCATTTCTACCAAATATAGACAAATTAAGACTAATCTGTTGGTTTTAATAAACTTGGCATGATGATGTATATAAGTGTAACTGATCATAGGCTCTTTTAAAATTTGCTTCACTGGGACTTTTATAAGCAATCTCAGATCGAAATTTTAAAGGCCTCTCAAGGCCAGGCAAGCCATGCCAAAGGCTTGTCACAGATTTCATCTTACAGATTTAGGTGAATTCCTCCCTTTTTCAAAGTCCCCAGAATACCTTCAGATTCCTGCATCTGTTAGGAGGTGACCTTCCTAATTTATCTGGTAAAGCTGTTAGGAACCTAAGAGTTTCCAATCTCTGGAGGGATCAGGTAGAAAGAAAAGATAAATGTTTCAATTCTGCTTACAAAGGTGTAACTTACCAAATTGCTGTGAGTCATAATTAGCTTGAGGGGAAGAGTTTTCTTAAATCTGGAAAACACAGATTAAAAGCCAGTAATGTTTCAGAGAGAAACCATAAATTATACCCATATTCACCAGTTCATCTGTCCTGTGTCACTAATTCTTTTTTTAAACAATTTTATGAAGCCATTAGCCTTCCCATAAGACTTCTTTTTTACCCAGTTCAGCAGTATGATCTGAAATTAATCAGAAACCTGTACTTGGAAAAAGTCCTCAGAGTAAAACCATAACTGACCATGACTGGCAAAAGACCTAAGAACGCATGATAAAAAACCTGATCATAATGAAACTGACAAAGAAGTTTGGTTATTTCTGTGACATTCAATATTAAAAGATAATAACTAGAATTATGACTGATAACATTTTACCAGGACATACTAGATTTGAGGGAGTGCCATATAATTACTAGAATGCCAATATTAACAACATTTACCCATACAACATAAACTAAGAAGATTTACTACTCATTTGACAATACTTCCCATGGAATTTAACACACCAAATGAACCTAATTAGCTTAATATCTCTCCTTGGGATGTTTCAGGGGTCCTTTGAAGCATCCCAAAGTTAGCTAGGGGTCAAAGGAACTTCATTACAATTTGATTTGGGAAGTTTGTCAAAAAAATATAAAGAGGGTTTAAAAGACTTGGTCAAATATCATAGATCACTGTGAAACAATACTTATTCACTTAACCAAAAGTGACAAAAGGTTTTAGAGGCAAATATGGAAAGTTATAGCAGATTACTGATTAAAGGTAAAGAAACTGTACAGTTATTAGAAGCAGATTAACAATCTAACAAGGCTTTGTCCTCTTAACAAAGAGTCAAACCCAATTCAAGTTTGCACCAGCTACCTTAAAAATTTATTTACTCCAGGAGAGCGGCCACAATGACAAAGCAGAAAGACCCTGAGGTCATCTCCTCTCACAAGCACACCAAAATCACAAGTATCTGCAGAACAACCATCAGGGAAAAAGACCGTAACCTACTGGAAAAGATCTTGTACAACAAAAGACACAAAGAAGGAACCACAACAAGATGGGTAGGAGGGGGAGAATTGTGATATAATCAAATCCTATACTCCCCAGATGGGCAACCAACAAACTAGAGAATATATTGCAGAAGTTCTCCCATAGCAGTGAGAGCTCTGAGGCCCATTATCAGTCTCTCCAGCCCCAGTATCTGGCACTGGGAACATGAGCCCCCAGAGCATTTGGCTTTGAAGGCCAGTGGGGCTTAACAGCAGGAGTCCCAAAGGACTGGGAGAAATAGAGACTTCATTAATAAAGGGTGCACACAAAATCTCACATGTACTGGGACCCAAGGCAAAAGCAGTAATTTGACAGGAGCCTGGGCCAGACCTAACTGCTGATCTTCGAGAGTCTCCCGAAGAGGTGGGGGACAGCGACATTGGTGACAGATATATTGGAGAACATTCAGTCACGTGAACACTACTGCTGCTGGCAGCTGACAGACAATATTGGCTCTTTAGAACCAAGACCTGGCACCACCCACCAGCCTACAGGCACCAGTGCTGGGATGCCTCGGGCCAAACAATTAAGTGGGTGGGGATACAGCACCACCCATCAGCAGACAGGCTGCCTAAAGACTAAAGAGCGCACAGCTGCCTCTGAACGTGCCCTTAGACATTCAGCCCCCTAGAGAGCCAAGACCCAACTCTACACACCAGTGGACAGGCACCAGCCCCTCCTTCCAGGAAGCCTGAACAAGCCTCTAGACCAGCCTCAACCACCAGGGGGTAGATACCAGAAGCAAGAAGACTGTGATCCAGGAATGCAGCCCAGACCCTACCCTAGGACCAGCCGGGCCCTGGCCCTGCCCACTAGCAGGCCAAAGCAACCTTCAGGACACCTCAGACCCCATACCCAGCAATGTCTGTGAACAATCCCCCTGCCCCAACAACAATGTGAAATGAGTTCTGGGATCCCTGGGCTCTGTAGCCAGACTCCAGGAACCAGCTCTGCCTTCCAGTAGTCTGGCACTAACCCCAGGATCTGGCTTCACCTGCTAGTTGGTGGGCAACAGCCCCAGTATTTTGGAACCCTGACTGCACCCACAGTGAGCCAGCACTAGCCCTGAGGCCCCCTAGGATTTTGCAAACAGCCACATCATAACCAGGCCCCATTAAACAGCATCATCCACGGAGGATAGGAAATGGAAACCAACCAGACTAGAGGCCAAACAAGCCTAACAGACTGCCCACATAGTCATCCTACCACCACAGAAAGACCCATGCAGCCCTCTTAGGAGAAACCACTAGTGCATTTAGCATGGGTAACAAAAGGGTAGTGCATGGCAGGGACTCATAAGATACTTCCTAGAGTGGGCCACTTCTCCAAGGTCAAGAAATGTAACTAACCTAACATACATAAAAATACTAAAAGCAAATTAGACAAAATGAGGCAGCAGAGGAATATATTCCAGACAAAGGCACAAGATAAAACCCCAGAAGAAGAACTAAGTGAAGTGGAGATAGATAGGTAATCTATCCAAGAGTTCAGAGTAATGATTGTAAAGATGATCAAAGAACTCAGGAGAATGGATGCACAGAATGAAAAGTTAGAAGTTTTTAACAAAGAGTTAGAAAATATAAAGAACAACCAAACATGGATGAAGAATACAATAACTGAAATGAAAAATACACTAGAGGAAATCAATAGTAGACTAAATGATTCAGAATAATGGATCAGTGAGCTGGGAGACAGAGTAGTGGAAATCATGGCTGATGAACAGGAAAAAAAAAGAAAACAAACAGGACAGTTTAAGAGACCTCTGGTAAAAGGTCAAGCACACTAATATTCACATTGTAGGGGTTCCAGAAGGAAAAGGGAAAGAGAAAGAGCCTGAAAAAATACCTGAAGAGATAACCACTGAAAACTCCCCTAACCTGAGAGAGGAAACAGTCACCCAAGTCCAGGAAGTGCATAGAGTCCAATACAGGATTAAACCAAATAGGAAGACACCAAGACACATTGTAAACCAAATAAGAAAAAATAAAGAGAGAATACTAAAAGCAGTAAGGGAAAAACAACAAATAACATACAAGAGGATTCCCATAATGAGATCAGCTGATTTTAGAGCAGAAATTCTGCAGGCCAGAAGGGAGTGACATGATATGTTTAAAGTGTTGAAAGGGAAAAACCTACAACCAAGAATACTCTACCTAGCAAGTCTCTAGATTTGATGGAGAGAGCAAATGCTTTATAGACAAGCAAAAGCTAAAAGAGTTCATCACCACTAAACAAGCTTTACAATAAATGTTAAAGGAACTTCTCTAGGTGAAAAAGAAAAGGCCACAACTAGAAACAAGAAAATTAGGGAATGAAAAACTCACCTGAAACAGCAAACATACAGTAAAGGTAGGGAATCATCCACATACAAAGCTAGTAGGGAGGTTAAAAGACAAAATTAGTAAAAACAACTGTAACCACCATAAGCAGTTAAGGGAAACAGAAATTTAGATGTAAAATATGATATCAAAAATAGTAATTGTGACAGGAGGAGAGTACAAATTCACAGTATTCCAAATGCATTTAGAATTAAGAGATCAGCAGCTTAGAACAATCATACACACACACACGCATACAAAAACCTCATGGAAACTGCACACCAAAAATCTAACCAAAAATCTCTGATACACAAATAAAAAAGAAAAAGGAATCCAAACATACCACTATAGATAGTCATCAAATCACAAGAGAGTGAACAAAAGAAGAAACCGAAAAAAACCTATAAAAACAAATCCAAAACAATTAACAAAATAGTAATAAGGATATACATAGAGCTAATTACCTTAAATGTTAAGGGACTAAATGCTTCAACCAAAAAACACAAGCTAACTGAATGGATACAAAAACAAGAGCCATATATATGCTGCCTACAAGAGACTCACTTCAGATCTAGGCAAACATACAGATTTAAGGGAGAGGAAAAAGGTATTCTATGCAATAAGAAATTAAGAGAAAGCTGGAGTAGCAATACACATATCAGACTAAATAAACTTTAAAAATTGTTAGAAGAGACAAAGAAGGACACTACCTAATGATCAAAGGGTCAATCCAAGAAGAAGATTTAACAAGTGTAAATATATATGCACCCAAAATAGGAGCACCTCAATATATAAGGCAAATATTAACAGCAATAAAAAGAGAAATCAACAGTAACACAGTAATAGTAGGGGACTTTAACACCCCACTTACATCAATGGTCAGATCATCCAGACAGAAAATCAGTAAGGAAACACAGGTCTTTAATAACATAGTAGACCAAATGGACTTAATTGATATTTATAGAGCATTCCAACTGAAAGTAGCAGACACATTGTTTTCAAGTGCACATGGAGCATTCTCCAGGATAGATCAAATGATTGGCCACAATACAAGCCTCAGTAGATTTAAGAAAATTGAAATAATATCAAGCATCTTTTGCAACCACAATGCTATGAAACTAGAAATCAACTACAAAAAACCCAAAACTGCAAAAAGCACAAACACATGGAGATGAGAAAATGTGCTACTAAACAACCAATGGATTTCCTCTCTGAGGAAAATCAAAGAGGAAATCAAAAATACCGAGAGACAAATGAATACGAGAACATGATGATTCAAAACATATGGGATGCAGCAAAAGCAGGCCTAAGAGGGAAGATTACAGCAAAAAAAGCTTAACTCAGGAATCAAGCAAAATCTCAAATAAACAACCTAAGCTTATGCCTAAAGCAACTAAGAAGAATAAACAAAGCCCAAAGTTATTTGAAGAAAAGAAACCAAAGTTCAGAGCAGAAACAAATGAAATATAGATGAAAAAAAAAGCAATAGAAAAGATCAATGAAACTAAAAGCTGGATCTTTGAAAAAATAAAATGCATAAAACCTTTAGCCAGACTTCATCAAGAAGAAAGAGAGAGGGCTCAAATGAATAAAATTAGAAATGAAAAAGAAGTTACAATGGACACCACAGATATACAAAGGATTATAAGAGACTACTATGAGCAAATATATGCCAATAAAATGGACAACCTAGAAGAAATGGACAAATTCTGAGAAAGGTACAATCTCCCAAGACAGAACCAGGAAGAAATAGAAAATATGAACAGACCAATCACAAGTACTGAAATTGAAACTGTGATTTAAAAATTTGCAACAAACAAAAGTCCAGAACCAGATGGCTTCACAGGCAAATTCTATCAAACATTTAGAGAAGAGCTGACACCTATCTTTCTGAAACTATTCCAAAACAATTGTAAAGGAAGGAACACTGCCAAACTCATTCTATGAGGTCACCATCATCCTGAGACCAAAACCAGACAGAGATCCTCAAAAAATGAAAATTACAGACTAATATCACTGATGAACATTGATGCAAAACTCAACAAAATACTAGCAAACTGAATCCAACAATACTTTAAAAGGGTCACACACTGTGGTCAAGTGTGATTTATCCCAGGGATGCAAGGATTTTTCAATACCCACAAATTAATCACATTGAAAAATTGAAGAATAAAAACCATATGATCATTTCTGCATTTCTAATAGATGCAGAAAAATCTTTTGACAAAATTCAACACCCATTTATGATGATAAAAACTCACCAGAAAGTGGGCATAGAGGGAACACACCTCAATATATTAAAGGTGATATATGACAAAAACACTGCTAACATCATACTCAGCAGTGAAAAGTTGAAAGCATTTTCTCTAAGACCAGGAACAAGACAAGGATGTCCACTCTTGCCACTTTGATTCAACATAGTTTTGGAAGTCCAAGCCACAGCAATCAGTGAAGAAAAGGAAATGAAAGGAATCCAATTGGAAAAGAAGAAGTAAAACTGTCACTGTTTGCAGATGACATGATACTATACGTAGAAAATCCTAAAGATGCCACCAGAAAACTACTAGAGCTCATCAATGAATTCAGTAAAGTTGCAGGATACAATATTGATGTACAGAAATCTGTTGCATTTCTATACACTAACAATGAACTATCAGAAAGAGAAATTTAGGGGAAAATCCCATTTATCACTGTATGAAAAAGAATAAAATACCTAGGAATAAACCTACCTAAGGAGGCAAAAAACCTGTACTACCAACACTATAAAACACTTAAAGAAATTGAAGATAACACAAATGTATGGAAAGATATATGGTGTTTTGGGATTAGAAGAATCCATATTGTTAACATGACCATACTACCCAAGGCAATCTACAGATTCAATGCAATTCCTATCAAATTAACCAATGGCATTTTTCACAGAACTGGATCAAAAATTTTTTAATTTGTATGGAAACACAAAAGACCCCAGATAAATCTTGAGAAAGAAAAACAGAGCTGGAAGACTCAGGCTCCCTGACTTCAGACTATACTACAAAGCCACAGGAAGCAAAACAGTATAGTACTGGCACAAAAACAGACACATAGGTTAATGGCCAGGATAGAAAACCCAGAATAAACCCACATACTTATAGGTCATTAATCTACAACAAAGGAGGGAAGAATATACAATGGAGAAAAGACAGTGTCTTCAATACATGGTGCTGGGAAAACAGGACGGAAAGAAATTAGATCATTCTCTAACACCATACATAAAAGTAAACTCAAAATGGATTAAAAAAGTAAATATAAGACCAGATACTATAAAACTCCTCGAGGAAAACATAAGCAGAATACTCTTTGACATAAATCACAGCAATATCTTTTTGGATCCATCTCCTAGAGTAATGGAAATAAAAATAAACAACTGGGACCTAGTCAAACTTAAAAGATTTTGTACTACAAAGGAAACCATGAACAAAACATAAAGAAAACCTACTGACACAGAGAAAATATTTGCAAATGATGCAACCAACAATGGCTTAATTTCCAGAATACACAAATACCTCATACAGGTCATTTAAAAACAAACAAAAACAATGGGCAGAAGAAATAGACATTTCTCCAAAGAGGATATGCAGATGGTAACATGCACATGAAAAGGTGCTCCATATTGCTAATTAGTAGAGAAATGCCAATCAAAACTACAGTTAAGTATTACCTCACACTGGTCAGTATGGCCATCATCAAAAAGTCTAAAAATAATAAATGCTGGAGAGGGTGTGGAGAAAAGGGGACCCTCCTTTAAAAACCTCTAAAAATAGTGTTCCCATATGATCTAGTAATCCACTTCTGGGTGTATATCCAGAAAAGACAACTAATTTGAAAAGATACATGCACCTCAATGTTCATAGCAGTACTATTTACAATAGCCAAACATGGAGGCAACCTAAGAGTCTATTAACAGATGAATGAATAAAGAAGCTGTGGTGTGTATGTATGTATGTGCATGTGTGTGTGTGTGTGTATATAACTCAGCCATAATAAGGAATGAAATAATGCCATTTGCAGCAACATGGTTGTACCTAGTGATTATTATAGCAAAGTGAAGTAAGTCAGACAGTAAAAGAGAAATATCATATGTATCACTTATATGTGGAATCCAAAAAAATGATACAAATGAACTCATTTACAAAACAGATGCAAAGACATAGAAAACAAATATGGTTACTAAAGGGGAAAGTGGGTGTGAGGTATACATTAGGAATTTTGGATTAACAGATACACCCTACTATATGGAAAATAGATAAACAGCAAGGACCTACTGTATAGCACAGGAAACTATATATATATTCAGTATCATCTAATAACTGATAATGGGAAAGAATCTGAAAAAGAATATATATGTAAATGTATAAATATGTTTATATATGTATATGTGTATATATGTATATAAAGTCATTTACTCAATTAAACTTATTCTAAACATTGATATCCACAAACTCTTTTCTCAAGTTCCTTTTCCACAAACCTTCCATCCCTTTCTGTATCTGTATAAGTTTGTCTCTTATTTTTTCCATCCATAAACAACGAGCTCTAAGCCAAAATTATTTTCTTTTAAGAAAATGCAATTCCATTCATCATGCCTTCTTTTACTGAAAACACACATCCTGCCTTCCTATTATACACTGAAATGTTTCCTTCATTATTTCTAGTAGCTTTATTTACATATTTAAATTAGAATCCTCAACTCTTAAAAATCTTAATTTCTAGTGAAAATTAAGAAGTAAGCAATTATAAACTTTTACATTAGCATTCTGTAGATTGGCAAACAAACACCAATAATAATTTCTAAAAACATGTGCTTTCTTATAGAAAATATCTCAGTCACAACAAAGGTATTTATCAGTACTCTTAAATATCTTTTGTTTCTCTGTAAAAAGAAGCCTATATTCAGTAATTAATGTTTTACTATCTTGTTTTATTTGGGAATGACCCAGCTGTTCAATAAACTTCCATCTTTTAACTTAGTTTAGCACAACTCTAAAATTTCAAGTAACCAAATATCTGGAGAGATTAATTTTTAAGTAGACTTTCCTAAAACAATTATTCCCATAGAGCTCACCAAAAGCTCTTATCTCATTTGTATTTAATTTAATAATAAAAAAATTCATACTGTTATTTTTCTTGCTGACCAATTTGCAACAGATATAAGAAGATCTTATTTGACCTCTTTTACAAAGTTATTATACTTAATGTTGATGACTCTAAAGACATCTCTATATTAATTAAATCAACAAACTTCAAATTTAATACCAGATATTGATTTAATACTCAATATTTCCCAGTTCCTGTGAATCTGAAATTCATCCTGGCCAATTTCCTTTTGTTTCTGAGAAATTTATATAAGCATTTTATTTCCTTTAATCCAATCAAGTAGAGCCCATTTATATATTAATTTTGGTAATACTATTTAAAGGTAGATACATACATATAAAATGCACAGACATATAGACAGATACTACCAGAGATCTCATAGCTTCATTTTAAATCATAGTCAATAATCGGGTGCTACAATATAAAACTCACTAGTTTATAAATAAGAGTTGGAATAAGTTGAATTTTAAAAGTTGTCTTTCCACTTTTTTCTCAGTCTCAGGAATTAGAGATGGTCTAGATAAAGTGTTCCTGAGAACCCTGGTCCGGAGGCACAGGGAGAGAAAAGCAAGTTCTCCTAGAAGGACTTGTTCCCTCAGGGTCAGGATTCTAAAAATACGTTGTTTTTTTTTTCAAACCAGCTTTCCTTAACTGCATATGTAATAAAAGAGCCCATTTTGGCCATAGGGCAAACTTTTCCTTTAATTCCCAAATAAGTAAGTACTTCTAAGTCTAAGTTTTGTATGTACATGAACCTGGCTGCAGTGTTAGTTGGAGGCTGGTTTTCTGAGGCCCCTCATTTCTGTTTGGAAGCCTCTATTTTCCATTTTAAAGTTGAATTAGTCAGGGATAAAATTTACTGATGAAATTATGTGTCGGGCCAGTGTGCTGTTGTGAGCTTAACTCCTCTAGACATCCCCCTAGAGCCATTTCAGCTTTCTTACATGGCTTAGTGTTCCCTTTGGTGGTCTAAGACCACTGTGGGTGTTTGGATCACTGAATGACCAATTCTTATACGTGACCCCAGATGAGCAAGTCTTCTAATTAATGAGTGGGTTGCCCTATGGGACCACTGCACAGTATGAGGACTCCACCTCCACCACTCCTGTAACCTTCTCAGTTGGCTGAGAAAGCTGTAACTGACCAGGAGGAGTCTTGTCCCTTTACTTTGTAGCAAAGTTCTCCTGTAATAACTTCACTTTTATCCCAACAAATTCTATAAGGGAAGCCAAATTAAGGAAAAGTGTCAGACCAGTCTCTTACCTAACCACTCAGCCCAGACCACTTAGTCTCTTTCAACTGAACAAACCCCAGTATCTCTCCACTGGGGGGGCCAAGTACTTGTTATAGATCTCCAAATAAAACTCAGGATCATCAACCAATTTGGGAGATCCAAGAACCAGGAGAGACTCACCCAAATCTGTCTGAACTCTCTGAGGAGTTAGATGGGCTCAAGAGGCCTCTGCTGGTACCAAGGCTCCAGTTCTTGTAGTTAAGGCGAAGGAGAGAAGTCAGCTCTGGGTCACTTTTGTTGGTTGCCAAAAGTGCCAACTGAAAGAAAAATGCACAATGTCAGAGTTGTGAGATAAGGTTTTTTTTTGTTTTTTTTTTTTTTGCGATACGTGGGCCTCTCACTGTCGTGGCCTCTCCCGTTGCGGAGCACAGGCTCCGGACGCGCAGGCTCAGCAGCCATGGCTCATGGGCTCAGCCACTCCACGGCATGTGGGATCTTCCCGGACCGGGCCATGAACCTGTGTCCCCTGCATCAGCAGGCAGACTCTCAACCACTGCGCCACCAGGGAAGCCAGTGAGATAAGTTTTATTTTGAGCAAAATCAGGACTATAGCCCAGGAGCAGTTCCTCAGGGCCACCTGAGATGCTCTCTCCTGGGCTATAGTCCTCATTCTGCCTGAAATAAAACTTAACTCACAACTCTCACATTGTGATTTTTTTCTTTCTAGTCAACATAATGGAAACTAAAAGATATATAACTGAGATGAGAGTTTATAAAAATTGGTATATTTAAATGAGCTTTATATAAGATGGTTACAAAGAGCTTAACTATACTGTGGGATAGACATGTTTCACTGGGGAACACCTCCCCTGCTTGGTATTATAAGACAGAGCATAGGAATCTACCCCTCAGGAAACATTAAATAAACATTCTAAAGGAAACCAATATGGTTACCTGAACCTGTACAATATAAAGTAAAACTGGGAACTAATATTCAGGGGCTAATAAAAATAGTAACAGAGCTTTTGCTCTGGGTCTAATCTGTGCATTCAGAGGGGCTTTGTTGACTGCTTATGGAAGCTTTTGAAGGCATGATAAATTAAGCCCTGCAATTCTGGAACACAGAACTCATAAATTTCAGTTTAGCTAGAAATCTTCTCACTCATTCAGAAAATCAAATGAAAGAAAATATAGTTGGGCAAATCAATTCTTAATGTCATTTAGGTGACAGACCAGTTCTTTGGGGAATTGAAAGCTACTGTCTTTGTCTTACAAATCTCTTCAAATCAGAAATGTCAATTCAGCTCACAAGGAACTGAGACTGAGCCTAATCAGCTCAATCAGGTAGAACCTGAAAAGTTTAAAAGAATTTAAAAGTGGCCTTTTTAAATTCAAACCACTGGAAAGGCTCCCTCAGCCAAATTCTAATTCATAGCTTCCTTAAGGATTTATCAAGAACAAATACAAGTCTTAAAAGTCTTTTCCACAAATAATGATGCCTTAGGGGGACCTTCAAGATGGCAGAGGAGTAAGACGTGGAGATCACCTTCCTCCCCACAAATACATCAAAAATACATCTACATGTGGAACCACTTCTACAGAACACCTACTGAACGCTGGCAGAAGACCTCAGACTTCCCAAAAGGCAAGAAAATCAGCACATACCTGGGTAGGGCAAAAGAAATAAGAATAAACAGAGACAAAAGGATAGGGATGGGACCTGCACCCCTGGGAGGGAGCTGTGAAGGAGGAAAGGTTTCCACACACTAGGAGGCCCCTTCACTGGTGGAGACTGCGGGTGGCAGGCGGGAAGCTTCAGAGCCACAGAGGAGAGCGCAGCAACAGAGGTACAGAGGGCAAAGCAGAGAGATTCCCTCACAGAGGATTGGTGCTGACTAGCACTCACCAGCCTGAGATGCTCACCTGCTGGGGTGGGTGGGGCTGGGAGGTGAGGCTTGGGCTTCAGAGGTCAGATCCCAAGGAGAGGGCTGCAGTTGGCTGCGTGAACACAGCCTAAAGGGGGTTAGTGTGCCACAGCTAGCTGGGAGGGAGTCGGGGTAAAACTCTGGACCTGCCGAAAAGGCAAGAGACCATTGTTTCAGGGTGCACGAGGAGAGGGGATTCCTTCCCTGTGTGCCCACAGAAGACAGCACCACCTAAAGGAGCTCCAGAGACGGGCACGAGCCGCGGCTATCAGCACGGACCCCAGAGACGGGCATGAAACGCTAAGGCTTCTGCTGCCGCCACCAAGAATCCTGTGTGCGAGCACAGGTCACTATCCACACCTCCCTGGGAGCCTGTGCAGCCCGCCACTGCCAGGGTCCCATGATCCAGAGACAACTTCCCCGGGAGAACGCACGGCGTGCCTCAGGCTGGTGCAACGTCACACCAGCCTCTGTCGTTGCAGGCTCACCCTGTATTCCAATTATGACTACCATACCCCTCCCTCCCCACAGCCTGAGTGAGCAAGATTACCCCTAATCAGCCACTGCTTTAACCCCGTCCTCTCTGGACAGGGAACAAACACCCTCAGGCAACCTACAAGCCAACAAGGGGCCAAAACCAAAGCAGAACCCCGGGAGCTGTGAGAACAAAGAAGAGAAAGGGAAATCTCTCCCAGCAGCCTCAGAAGCAGTGGATTAAATCCCCACAATCAACTTGACGTACCCTGCATCTCTGGAATACCCGAATAGACAACAAATCGTCCCAAAATTGAGGCAGTGAACTTTGGAAGCAACTGTAGACTTGGGGTTTGCTGTCTGTGACTGATTTGATTCTGATATTTATGTTTATCTTAGTTTATTTTTAGTGCTTGTAACCATTGGGGGATTCGTTTATTGGTTTGGTTGCTCTCTTTTTTAAAAATTTTTTATTTTAATTTTTTAAAGTTATTATTTATTTAGTAAATTTTTCTTTTTTTTCCCCTTTTTCTTCAAGCTGTTTGGCTGACAGGGTCTTGATGCTCTGGCCTGGTGTCAGGCCTGTGACTCCAAGGTGGCAGAGCCGAGTTCAGGACATTGGACCACCAGAGACCTCCTGGCCCCACGTAATATCAATCGGTGAGAGCTCTCCCAGAGATCTCCATCTCAATGCTAAGACCCAACAAGCTCCAGTGCTGGACAACCCATGCCAAACAACTAGCAAGACAGGAACACAACCCCACCCATTAGCAGAGAGGCTGCCTAAAATCATAATAAGGTCACAGACACCCCAAAACACACTACCAAACGTGGTCCTGCCCACCAGAAAGACAAGATCCAGCCTCATCCATCAGAACACAGGCACCAGTCCCCTCCACCAGGAAGGCTAAACAACCCACTGAACCAACCTTAGCCACTGGGGGCAGACACCAAAAACAACAAGAAGTATGAACCTGCAGCCTGTGAAAAGGAAACCCCAAACACAGTAAGTTAACCAAAATGAGAAGATAGAGAAATACACAGCAGATGAAAGAGCAAGGTAAAAACCCACCGGACCAAACAAATGAAGAGGAAATAGGCAGTCTACCTGAAAAGGAATTCAGAGTAATGATAGTAAAGATGATCCAAAATCTTGGAAATAGAATGGTGAAAATACAAGAAATGTTTAACAAGGACCTAGAAGAACTAAAGAGTAAACAAACAATGATGAACACCACAATAAACAAAATTAAAATTCTCTAGAAGGAATCAATAGCAGAATAACTGAGGGAGAAGACGGATAAGTGACCTGGAAGATAAAATAGTGGAAATAACTACCACCGAGCAGAATAAAGAAAAAAGAATGAAAAGAATGGAGGACAGTTCCAGAGACCTCTGGAACAACATTCAAAGCACCAACATTCGTATTATAGGGGTCCCAGAAGAAGAAGAGAAAAAGAAAGTGTCTGAGAAAATATTTGAAGAGATTATAGTTGAAAACTTCTGTTACATGGGAAAGGAAATAATCAAGTCCAGGAAGTGCAGAGAGGCCCATACAGGATAAATCCAAGGAGAAACACACCAAGACACATATTAATCAAACTATCAAAAATTAACAAAGAAAAAATATTAAAAGCAGCAAGGGAAAAGCAACAAATAATATACAAGGGAATCCCCATAAGGTTAACAGCTGATCTTTCAGCAGAAACTCTGCAAGCTAGAAGGGAGTGGCAGGACATATTTAAAGTGATGAAAGGGAAAAACCTACAACCAAGACTACTCTACCCAGCAAGGACCTCACTGAGATTCGACAGAGAAATTAAAACCTTTATAGACAAGCAAAAGTTAAGAGGATTCAGCACCACCAAACCAGCTTTACAAAAAATGCCAAGGGAACCTCTCTCAGCAGGAAACACAAGAGAAGAAAAAGACTTACAAAAACAAACCCAAAATAATTAAGAAAATGGTAATACAAAATTAATGCACAGAAATCTCCTGCATTCCTATACACTAATGAAAAATCTGAAAGAGAAATTAAGGAAATACTCCCATTTACCATTGCAACAAAAAGAATAAAATATCTAGGAATAAAACTACCTAAGGAGACAAAAGACCTCTATGCAGAAAGCTATAAGACACTGATGAAAGAAATTAAAGATGATACAAACAGATGGAGAGATATACAATGTTCTTGGATTGGAAGAATCAACATTGTGAAAGTGACTATACTACCAGAAGCAATCTACACATTCACTGACATCCCTATCAAACGACCAATGGCATTTTTCACACAACTAGAACAAAAAAATTCACAGTTTGTATGGAAACACAAAAGAACCTGAATAGTCAAAGCAATCTTGAGAACGAAAAACACAGCTGGAGGAATCAGGTTCCCTGACTTCAGACTATACTACAAAGCTACAGTAATCAAGACAGTATAGTACTGGCACAAAAACAGAAATATAGATCAATGGAACAGGATAGAAAGCGCAGGGATAAACCCACACACATATGGTCACCCTATCTTTGATAAAGGAGGCAAGAATATACAATGGAGAAAAGACAGCCTCTTCAATAAGTGGTGCTGGGAGAACTGGACAGCTACATGTAAAAGAATGAAATTACAACACTCCCTTACACAATACACAAAAATAAACTCAAAATGAACTGAAGAACTAAATGTAAGACCAGACACTATAAAATTCTTAGAGGAAAACATAGAACACTCTGTGACATACAACACAGCAAGATCCTTTTTGACCCACCTCCTAGAGAAATGGAAATAAAAACAAAATAAACAAATGGGACCTAATGAAACTTAAAAGCTTTTGCACAGCAAAGGAAACCATAAACAGGATGGAAAAGTCAACCCTCAGAATGGGAAAAAATATCCACAAAGGAAACAACTGACAAAGGATTAACCTCCAAAATATACAAGCAGCTCATGCAGCTCAATATGAAGAAAACAAACATCCCAATCCAAAAATGGGCAGAAGACCTAAATAGACATTTCTCCAAAGAAGATATACAGATTGCCAGCAAACACATGAAAGGATGCTCAACATCACTAATCATTAGAGAAATGCAAATCAAAACTACAGTGAGATATCACCTCACACCAGTCAGAATGGCCATCATCAAAAAATCTACAAACAGTAAATGCTGGAGAGGGTGTGAAGAAAAGGGAACCGTCTTGCACTGTTGGTGGGAATGTAAATTGATACAGCCACTATGGAGAACAGTATGGAGGTTCCTTAAAGAACTAAAAATAGCACTACCATATGACCCAGCAATCCCACTCCTGGGCATATACCCTGAGAAGACCATAATTCAAAAAGATGCATGCACCCCAATGTTCATTGCAGCACTATTTACAATAGCTAGGACATAGAAGCAACCGAAGTGTCCTTTGACAGATGAATAAAGATGATTTGGCATATATACAGAATGGAATATTACTCAGCCATAAAAAGAAACTGAATTGACTTATTTATAGTGAGGTGATGGACCTAGAGTCAGTCATACAGAGTGAAGTCAGAAAAACAAATACCGTATGCTAACACATATATATGGAATCTAAAAAAAAAAAGGTTCTGATGAACATAGGGGCAGGACAGGAATAAAGACACAGACGTAGGGAATGGACTTGAGGACACAGGGAGGGGGAAGGGTAAGCTGGGACGAAGTGTGGGAGTAGCATTGACATATATGGGCTACCAAATGTAAAATAGATAGCTAGTGGGAAGCAGCTGCATAGCACAGGGAGATCAGCTCAGTGCCTTGTGACCATGTAGAGGAGTGGGATAGGGAGGGTGGGGGGAGACACAAGAGGGAAGGGATATGGGGATATATGTATATGTATAGCTGATTCACTTTGTTATACAGCAGAAACTAACACAACATTGTAAAGTAGTTATACTCCAATAAAGATGTTAAAAAAAATAAATGAAAACAGTCATCTGTGCAAATAGATTTAACTTATTCCTATTGTTATAAATAACTAGTAAGATTATATTGTAATAGCTGATTCATAACTAAGTTTTTAAATTGAAGCTATGAGATCTCTAGTTTTTTTCAGTTTTTATGTCTGTGTGCCCATTATATGAGATGTCTCTTCCTCTGGAAAATACTATCAAAATTAAATTTATAAAAGAGCTTTATTTACTTGACTTAAAAGTAAGAGCTTACAAACTAAATATTTCTAAATATAAAAGAAACTGGCCAGAAAGCATTTCAGGTTTCACGTGATCTAGGAAATATTCAATATTAAATTAACATCCTGTTTTAAAGCTAGCTTAAACTTACCGATTTAATCAATTTAGACATGCCTTACTTTTTTTGAACCTAGGTTTACTAAAGGTCGATTCATGTTATTTCAGTTAGAGTTTTTCAACAACAACAAAATTAACTTGGTATTATAATATTTTCATAAGTTGCAAAATAAAGGTAAATGAGATAAGAGTTTTCAGGTGAACTCTTTGGAAATAATTATGTCTTGGGTATGTCTATCTAAAATAGTTTCTCCAGATTTTTGGTAACTTGTTTTTTGCTAAGTTAAATGATGGGAATTAATTGAATATCCAGGTCATTTCAAGTAAGATAAAATGCTGGAACATTAATTGCTAAATTGGTCTAAATTTACCTCCTTTTGTCTTGTTGCAAGAGGGAAACTAAAGATGTTTGGGTTTACAGACAATCACTGTTTTACTCTGTTATAAAATGTTATAAACAATGTTATAACTCTGTTATAAACAATCACTGTTTTACACTGTTATACTCTTATAAAATGAAAATCTTCAAGAAAATTCACAAAAGCACTTCTTGACAAATATAATTTTCTGATAACTTCTATATCATACCACTGAACTGGGTAAGAAATTACAAAACTCCAATGGAAAACCTGGTAACTTCATGCAGATCAGCAGGGATTAATACATGGGACTGAATGAATAAATATGATTTATAATTTTATGACTTTTTTTTCTGAAAGATACTGGCATTTAATCTTTGTTTTCCAGAAAAAGCTTTCCTCTTACACCCTGACCTACACGTTGATAAAGTATCTTTACTGTAAACAAAGGTGAAACATTTATGTCTTTCTACCTGATCCTTCCAGAATTTGGCTTCTCCAGCTGGCTCCCCTGTAGATTTGATTGTTTATTGCAACCAGATTACAACTAGTTATAGTAATCATTGATTTGTTTTCTTTGTCTCCAATTTTTTTGTTTTGTGTCTCTCTCTCCTGTACTATGACCTTATTAATGTTATTACATATATTACTTACCCTGTCTAGTTTATAAGATCTTCTCTTGCATTACCCAATGTGTAACCAAGTCTCCAACAAAATTAATGATGGCTAAAAGTCTTGAGACAGTTTATCATATATACCCAACTCTACATAGAATAATTGTAATAGTGCAACTCTAGATGTGGGAAAAAGCAACAAGGGAAAACATTTCCTGATCATAATAGACTAGTAAGACAGGTGATCCACAGAATTTTAAATTAACAAGGACAGATCCAAAAATTAGAACCATGAGTGGCATATCAACAGAATCCTTGCCTGATCTAGGAATGAGACTTCCTAATGTAATGGGATAAAATTGGTCATGAAATGCTTCCCAAACATTCGTCGAAGTTATGACCAAGGGGAGACACTGTGGATGAAAAAAATGTTGCTTGCCATATCAGCAAACAAAGGATGCTATGGCCATGAGGCCATTGGCCACTACAACCACCCCTGATGGTGCGCCCTGAGGGAACTCAGGATGGAGACAAACAGGCTGCCCACTGCCAACCCCTCAGACACTGTAGCCACCCACAACTGTGCACCCTGAGGGGACTCAGGATGGGAAAGAATGGGATACTCGCCCTAGACAGCTAAGGTGCATATCAAAGCAAAGATTTCCATGAGCCCAGACTCTTGCATTTTCCCATACATAGAAAAGTGCTAAATTCATTAACTTGAGACGTCTGGTTTTCTTTAACAGTAATCTTTTGATGTTCCAACTACCTGGTTTTTGTCCCAGAAGCCCCTATATATCCCGGCTCCTCCCTTACCTCTTTGGAGCCGTCCCTCAGAGCTTTCTGAGAGGCTGTCTTCCAGGCTTAAGTCCTCAGTTTTATCTGCCAAATAAAACATAACTCTCGGGCTTCCCTGGTGGCGCAGTGGTTGAGAGTCCGCCTGCCGGTGCAGGGGACACGGGTTCGTGCCCTGGTCTGGGAAGATCCCACATGCCGCGGAGCGGCTGGGCCTGTGAGCCATGGCCGCTGAGCCTGCGCGCCCGGAGCATGTGCCCCGCAATGGGAGAGGCCATAACAGTGAGAGGCCCGCGTACCACAGAAAAACCCCTAAAAACCAAAAAATATAACTCTCAAACTTTAGGTCGTCCATTTTGTTTTTTGGTTTTTTCAGTCAACACAGGTGATGTCTGATCACTCTGGCCTGCCCTCCTAAAGAATCATGTTAGGTCAGTTTAGACAGGATTCCTCCTTACCCGTGATGTTTCCTCTCAGTGATTTTCCATCTGTTGACCATCTAGCAATCCCCCACTCCCACCCTCAGTCTCCTGCTCCATGGATATACATTCCCAGTTTTCCCTCTTGAGGAAGGAAATCCAAGTTGAGCCCAATCTTCTCCCCTACTGCAAAACCCCCTTAGGCATCACAATAATTTCCCTGAATAAAGGCAGACTTATTGTTTTAACAAAGGTCATAATAGTATTTTAGCATCTCCCAAATTAGAAAAACACTAGTGAACATCCAGATGCCTCATTGTAAGCCAGATATATCCCCGTTCTAACTTAATGCCAGGCATACTCAGAACTGCCTGTGAAACTGTAGATGCTAAGCTAACACAGCATGGACTTGGCAGCTGGTAGAGGTGAGGCCAGAGAGGGAAGAGCTGTGATTAGTACTGTGACATTTATCAGTAGATATTTACATGTCTTTTCCTAATTCTGAAAATGTTTGAGTGTGAATAGTTATGTCTGAACTAATTTATAAATCACCTTCAATGCTTAAATAAAATTCTGATTGATCGAATAATTAAAATTTTAACCTTGTCTTTTGTTCATAATAAACAGACAGTGACACATGTTTTCAAAGGAGTGAAAATGTTTCTGAAATAAAATGCTTCTCATTTTATGGAGTTCTCATTTTTTGGTGTTTAACATACATTTAGAGCCATATGTCTCTTCTGATTTAAAGGTCAGATGGAATGAGTTGAATTTAAAAAGGTTTTGGCATTTAGATGGTTACCTGCATAATAAATTAATGAGTTAATTACACTTTCCTGAATCACACAAAGGGATTTGCACAGGTGAGTCAATATTAACTTTGGAGAGTGGACACATTATTGCTGAGTATTAGAATCTCACCTGAGTGTATCTGTGAGAACTATTTGTGGATATGGAGATGCAAATCATGAAAATCTTCAAAATGTCATATCAAAGAATAAACAGACTGATCGAAGAGAATACAGAGCTCAGAGACAAATCCAAGAAATTTATAAAATCTGTCTTGCAAATGCATTATATTCATAAAGCAAAATTATCTAACTATTATAAATATTATATTTTACTCAGGAAGGTTATCAAATTTAAAAATTAGTTTCAGGTCAGCTCCCCTACCTTATCACTGGCACAAGAGTTATGTTCCCCTATTATGTAAATAATATCATCACTTATACTCAAGATAATGTTTGTTGCTTTTAATTGTTTGTCCATCCCCTAAGAGGTTCACCTTACTGTGTAAATTCCCAGTAACAAGACATTTTATATGGTTAAAATTTTAACTGTACTTTAACGGGGAGAACTTCAACACTATCTAATCCCCCATCTTGGCAGGAACAAAACCCTAATTTAGGCTCTTTGTGTATCCCATTCTCTTATTAGAGGAAGAACCAGAAGAAATCCAGGGATGAGACTTTCTAGCTTAAGTTGAAGGATTGGCTTTCCAACAAGACACTATTGTCTTTTTTAACATTAAATTACAAATAATGAGAGTAGAAACAGCATGTTTATCATGATCACATATTGTACTATATAAATAATTTAAATAATATCAAAATACTTTTATTTTTATCGTAATTGAAAGAATTACAACTTGTTAAAAACCAGTAGGTACCTGGGCAAAAAAATTGCTGTCCTTTTCAAAAGCCCATGACAGGAGGTAATGCACATCAAAAATTTCATTTAGAACCTTTTGTTTTTTAAGTAATAGATTAGAAATATTCATGATTTATCATGATGCTGCTTTTACTCTTTATTTTTTTTTTGCGGTATGCGGGCCTCTCACCATTGTGGCCTCTCCCGTTGCGGAGCACAGGCTCCGGACGCACAGGCTCAGCGGCCATGGCTCACGGGCCCAGCCACTCCACGGCATGTGGGATCTTCCCGGACTGGGGCACGAACCCATGTCCCCTGCCTCAGCAGGCGGACTCTCAACCACTGCACCACCAGGGAAGCCCTTACTCTTTATTTATATTGTATATTAGTATATACCATTAAATTAGGCATTGTAATTTGTTGGGGGTTGTTAATAAAAAGGAACAATCTACCTATATGTTATATTTAAATTATTGTCCTCTATTTCTGATTCTAACACATTCTTCTCGCTAGTTTTCTTATCATTCAATAACAGGTCAGGTTGAATTTGGCAATATAATACCTCTGTTATATAGAGTTAATGACTACTTTCCTAGAGGAATATTTTCATATATACTTATTAATTTATTTATATATTTGTTTTTAATTTATTTTAACTACTATTTTTAAAACATATGAATACTTCTTCAATTTAGATAAACATTGAGATCTTCAAGCATTATACCAAAATGTTCTTCTTAGAATCTAAATTTAGGCTCCCCTTTAAAATACAACTTCATAAATTCCTCTTACTTGATATATCCTCAAAAGCTGTTTTAAAAGTATAGAGTGTTCAAGTTCATTTTTTTACTCATTACTTCTTAAGACCTCTTCTCCTCCTTAAATCATATAAATCAAAGATTAATCTGGCACATTTCACCAGTAGCTTCAATAACACTATGCAGTGTTTAAAACTTATTAACATTATGTACCATCTGCTCCCAATTTAAATATCACACGCTGAAATTTCTAAATTTGTACATCTTAAGATATTCTTGTTTTTAAAATGTTTCTAGAATTTTCTTCATGTTCTTAAAATCGCCTAAACACAACATTTTTATTTTTCAGATCTGAGCTGTCATCTGAGTGAAATTATATTACAAATATGGGGCAATGTGAATGAGATGTTGAGTAAAAAGGGCAGAGATAGAGTCAGGCAGAATTCAAACTTGAATCTTGACTCTCTCATTTATTTCCATGGCAGTGTGTATAAATTCTTTTAATATCAGGTAGAGGTATTTCCTCCACTGCACAATATTTACAAAGGAGAAAATAAATACCAAACTGGCAAACTTGTAGTGAAAATTAATACTAATAAAATAATAAGTAACAGTATTGTTATCACCATCAATCTAATGTTTTATATTTTTTAACTTTCCTCATAACAAGTCAGTGAGGTGGAAAACAATTGGCATTTCCATTTTACAGATGATAAAACTAAAGTGAAGAGAGGTAACTGCCTGATGTGATATACTAAGTGATAAAGGGCATTCCAATTCAGATAGCCTGGCCCAATTATCTCATTGTCACTAAGATTAAAGAAGATAACATATGCCAATGCATGTCTGATCAGAGCTTTGCACACTTTTCATTGTTTCGTAGTTAATTTTATATTACTTCTCATGAATTATAAAAAATATATTAATTTCAACATTATGAAAATGTGGGTTCTGTAATAATAAGATTTTTGCATTTACATTCTAAAAAGGACTTTACATGTATTACCGTTTTGGTTCACTTTTCTGCCATCACATAATTCTCATGTTTCCAAGTTAATGGCAAAAAAAAAATGTATTTTGGACTTAAGATTCTAAGTTTAAATGAAAACTATTAAGTGGAAAACTATTCTGTAAAAGCAAAAATGTAAAAGATAAAAGGAAGAAATTTCGGAAATGCAAACCAAAGGGTCATTTTAGGCAGAAATTCTGGCACAGAATCCTTCCTTTCCCTTGTTTCCATTTTCACTAAACATTTTGCCGGGTTTTAACTTTCTGGAGAAACTATAACAAATGAAAAATTAATTCTATGTAACAACAACAACAAAATCAAAGAACTTCACAATTCTTCCATGTGTGTTTACCTGTATCTGTAGGTATGACATTAAATAGGTTTGTCTTGAAACTACATCCATCACCCAAATTTTGTTGATTCAAAAGAATTCAGCAATTGTTATAGAAGTATAGTGTACACACTAGAATGCCGTTGGCTTACGTTTTAATCATTTAAGATACATATTAAAATGGTAAATTCTCATTTTTCACCTCCAGAAAAATGTATAATTTGTAATATTAATTATACCATACTTCTGTAATATAATTATATGCAAAGCATATAATCAACAACCTGTTACTTGAACATTTTATATTCCAGATCTCAAAACATTTTTTCCCATCTTTGGTGGTTTCAATATTTACTCTTTATGTACTCTTATCCAATAATTATGTTTTCTGTCTGACTTAGTCAACTCTGTTGTCATACATGAAGTCTTGTTATTATCCATAACTGTACCATCTCCATAATATTGATTTCTAGTATCTCTCCTTTTGACCACTATCATCTGTCCTTCCAGGTCATCCCTCTCTTCCTCTTACTTCAAAAATTACTTGAGGGTATGGGGACAACCAGTCTATTGATTCAATCATCTTTGACCTTTTTTCTCTACCTCCACTTGAATCCTTTCTCTCTTATTTACCTACTTTATCTCCTCTGGTCCATCATTATAATTGAGAGCTACTCTCCCTATTTAGTTACGGTTGTTAAATTACTGTCTCCAATATATTCTTCCCCTGAAATGTACCTAAATTTACCCCCTCGTGTTCACCAATATAATCTTTTAAAGGTTACCTGTTATCATAATATTACTAAATTCAGTGGTCAAGCATCAGGAGGCTTCTTACTGGACTTATCAGAATCATTTATCATAGCTGATCACTCCTGCCATCTTAAAATATCTTCTTCACTAGTTTCTACCTTGTTTTGATTTTTTTTTTTACTTTAATGCCACTTCTTATATTATTTTTATTGGTTTCTTTTCATCTCTCTGAAGTTGGAATTCAGATCTGACTTCCATAGCCATACTTCTACCATATATGTTATTACATATTTGGACAGCTTAAAACACCATCTTATGCCCATGGGTCTCAAATATTTGTCTTCAGGCCATACTTCTGCAAACTACCAATCAACATATGAAAATACCCATGGATGTCTCCACTCAGATCTAAGTGAGTCATCTCATTCAACATCTCTAAATTATTAGATAAATGCAACTCAAAACTATAATGAGGTATCACCTCACTCCAGTCAGAATGACCATCACTAAAAACTCTACAAATAATCAGTGCTGGAGAGCATGGGGAGAAAAAGAAACCCTCCTACACTGTTGGTGGGAATGTAAATTGAAATGGTGTAACTGCTATGGAAAACAGTATGGAGATCCCTTAAAGAATTAAAACAGAGTTGCCACGTGAGCCATAGATCCCATTACTGGGCATATATTGGGAGAATACTCTAATTTGAAAAGATATATACACCCCAATGTTCATAGCAGCATTATTTACTATAGCCAACAAATGAAAGCAACCTTAGTGTCCACTGACAGAGGAATAGACAAAGAAGATGCGGTATATATACACAATGGGATTTTACTCAACTATAAAAAAGAATGAAATAATACCATTTGCAGCAACATGGGTGGACCTATAAATGATCATATTAAGTGACGTAAATCAGACAAAGACAAATGTCATATGATATCATTATATGTGTAATCTAAAAAAGATACAAATTAACTTATTTACAAAACAGAAATAGATTCACAGACAAACTTATAGTTACTAAAGGAGGAAAGGGATAAATTAGGAGTTTGTGATTAAAGTATACACACTACTATATATAAAATAGATAACCAACAGGACCTACTGCATAGCACAGGGAATTCTTCTCAATATATTGTAATAACCTATAAAGGAAGATAATCTGAAAAAAAACTAGGTATATATGTATGTATAACTGAATCACTTTGCTGTACACCTGAAACTAAAAGCTCGTTGACCAGCAATTGTGAGAAAAGGAGAGTACAAATGCAGAATATTGGAAATGCATTTGAAGTTAAAAGACCAGCAACTTAAAATATTGTTTATGTACAGACTGCTATATCAAAACCTCACAGTAACTGCAAACCAAAAGTCTACAATAGATACACACACAAAAAAGAAAAAGCAATCCAAACACAACACTAAAGTTAGTCATCAAATCACAAGATAAGGAAAATAAGAAGAAAGGGGATAAAAAAGGCCTACAAAAACAAATCTAAAACAGTTGACAAAAATGGCAATGAGAACATACATATAATTACCTTAAATGTAAACAGATTAAATGCTCCAACCAAAACACATAGACTGGCTGAATGGATACAAAACCAAGACCCATATATATGCTGTCTACAAAAGACCCACTTCAGATATAGGGACACATACAGACTGAAAGTGAGGGGATCGAAAAAGCTATTCCATGCAAATGGAAATCAAAAAAAAAAAAAAAAAAGCTTGAGTGGGAATACTCATATCAGACAAAACAGACTTTCAAATAAAGACTGTTACAAGAGACAAAGAAGGACACTACAAAATGATTAAGGGATCAATCGAAGGAAAAGCTATAACAATTGTAAATATATATGCACCCAACATAAGACCACCTCAATATATAAAGCAAATGCTAACAGCCATAAAAGAAGAAATTGACAGTAGCACAATAATAGTGGAGGACTTTTAACACCCCACTCTCATCAGTAGATAGATGATCAAAGGCCCTAAATGACACATTAGACCAGATGGACTTGACTGATATTTATAAAGAATTCCATCCGAAAGCAGCAGAATACACATTCTTTTCAAATGCACATGGCATATTCTCCAGGACTGATCACAGGCTAGGCCACAAAGCAAGCCTCGGTGAATTTAAGAAAACTGAAATCATATCAAGTATCTTTTCTTACTACAGTGTGAGATTACAAATCAACTACAAGGAAAAAAAACCCACACTTGGAGGTAAACAGTACGCTACTAAACAATCAATGGATCACTGAAGAAATCAAAAGGGAAATTTAAAAATACCTAGAGACAAATGAAAATGAAAGCACGATAATCCAAAACCTATGGGATGCAGTAAAAGCAGTCTAAGAGGGAAATTTTTAACAATGCACTCTTATCTCAGAAAACAAGAAAAATTTCAAATAACTTAACGTTTCACCTAAATCAACTAGAGAAACAAGAGCAAACAAAACCCAAAGTTAGTAGAAGGAAAGAAATCATAAAGATCAGAG
Source organism: Lagenorhynchus albirostris (assembly GCF_949774975.1). Classification (NCBI taxonomy): domain Eukaryota; kingdom Metazoa; phylum Chordata; class Mammalia; order Artiodactyla; family Delphinidae; genus Lagenorhynchus; species Lagenorhynchus albirostris. The sequence continues at coordinate 6,486,954 of NC_083096.1, read as the reverse complement.
TGGAAATAAATGAAATAGATATGAACAAAACAATAGAAAAGATCAATGAAACTAAAAGGTAGTTCTTTGAAAGGATAAACAAAACTGGTAAACCTTTAGCCAGACTCATCAAGAAAGAAAGGAAGAGGGCTCAAATCAATACAATTAGAAATGAAAAAGGAGAAGTTACAACAGACAGCACAGAAATACAAATGACCATAACAGACTACTGCAAGCAACTGTATGCCAATAAAATGGACAATCTAGAAGAAATGAACAAAATTATAGAAAGCTACAATCTCCCAAGAATGAACCAGGAAGAAACTGAAAATATGAACAGACCAATCACAAGTACTGAACTGAAACAGTGATTAGAAAACTCCCAACAGACAAAAGTCCAGGACCAGATGGCTTCACAGGCAAATTCTAACAAACATTTAGAGTACAGTTAACACCTATCCTTCTGAAACTATTCTAAAAATTGCAGAGGAAGGAACACTCCCAAACTCATTCTATGAGGCCACCATCACCCTGATATCAAAACCAGACAATGACAGCATTAAAAAAGAAAACTACAGGCCAATATCACTGATGAACATAGATGTAAAAATCCTCAACAAAATACCAGCAAACCAATTCAAGCAATATAGTACAAGGATCATACACCATGATCAAGTGGGATTTATTCCAGGGATGCAAGAATTTTTCAATATCCGCAAATCAATCAATGTGACAGACAACATTAACAAACTGAAGCATAAAAACCATATGATCATTTCAATAGATGCAGAAAAAGCTTTTGACAAAATTCAAAACCAATCTATAATAAAAAATCTCTAGAATGTGGGCATAGAGGGAACCTACCTCAACATAATACAGACCATATATGAAAAACCTACAGCTAACATCATACTCAAAGCTGAAAGCATTTCCTCTCAGATCAGGAACAAGACAAGGATGTCCACTCTCGCCACTATTATTCAACATAATTTTGGAAGTCCTAGCCATGGCAATCAGAGAAGAAATAAAAGGAATCCAAATTGAAAAAGAAGTAAAACTGTCACTGTTCGCAGAAGACATGATACTATACATGCCACCAGAAAAGTACTAGAACTCACAATGAATTCAGTAAATTTCCAAGATACAAAGTTAATACACAGAAATCTGTTACAGTTCTATACACTAACAACAAAAGATCAGAAAGAGAAATTAAAGAAGCAATTCCATTTACTATTGCATCATAAAGAATAAAATACCTAGGAATAAACCTACCTAAGGAGGCAAAAACCTGTACTACAAAAACTGTAAGATGCTGATGAAAGAAATCAAAGATGACAAAAACAGTTGGAAAGATACACTGTGTTCTTGGATTGGAAGAATCAATATTGTTAAAATCACCATACTACCCAAGTCAATCTATATTCAATGCAATCCCTATCAAATTACCAGTGGCATTTTTTACAGAACTAGAAGAAAAAAATTTAAGATTTACATGGAAACACAAAAGAACTCGAATAGCCAAAGTAATCCTGAGAAAGAAGAACAGAGTTGGAGTAATCAGGCTCTGCAGTCATCAAAAGAGTATGGTACTGGCACAAAAACAGAACTATAGATCAATGGAACAGGATAGAAATTTCAGAAATAAACCCATGCATCTATGGTCAATTAATCTATGACAAAGGAGGCAAGACTGTACAATGGAGAAAAGACAGTCTCTTCAATAAATGGTGCTCAGAAAACTGGACAGTTACATGTAATAGAATGAAATTAGAACATTCTTTAACATCATACACAAAAATAAACTCAAAATGAATTAAAGACCTAAAAGTAAGACTGGATACTATAAAACTCTTAAAGGAAAACATAGGCAGAACACACTTTGACATAAATTGCAGCAATATCTTTTTTGATTCATCTCCTATAGTAATAGAAATTTAAAAAAATAAACAAATGGGACCTAATTAAACTCAAATGCTTTTGCACAGCAAAAGAAACCATAAGCAAAATGAAAAGACAACCCACAGGAGAAAATATTTGCAAACTATGCAACTGACAAGGGATTAATGTCCAAAATTTACAAACAGCCCGTGCAGCTCAATATAAAATAAAAATAAAAAATTAACAAAATGAGAAGACCTATATAGACATTTCTTCAAAGAATTATCAGAGAAATGCAAATCAAAACTAACATGAGATATCACCTCACACCGGTCACAATGGCCATCATCAAAAAGTCTACGAACAATAAATGCTAGAGAGGGTGTGGAGAAAAGGGAATCCTCCTACACTGTTGGTGGGAATATAAATAGGTACAGCCAGTATGCAGAACAGTATTGAGGGACTTTAAAAAATTAAAAATAAACCTACCATATGATCCAGCAATCCCACTCCTGGGCATATATCCAGAGAAAACTATGGATCAAAATGATACATGCACCCCAATGTTCATTGCAGCACTATTTACAATAGCCAGGACATAGAAGCAACCTAAATGTACATCAACAGAGGACTGGATAAAGAAGATGTGGTACATATATACAATGGAATATTTCTCAGCCATTAGAAAGAACGAAATAATGTCATTTGCAGCAACATGGATAGACCTGGAAATTATCATACTAAGTGAGTAAGTCAGAGAACAACAAATATCATATGATATAGCTTATATGTGGAATCTAAAAAAAATGGTACAGATGAACTTATTTACAAAACAGAAACAGACTCTCAGACTTAGAGAATGAACCTATGGTTACTGGGGGGGGAAGGGTGTCGGGGATGGATAACCTGGAAGTTTGGGATTGACATATACACACTACTATATTTAAAACAGATAACCAACAAGTACCTATTGTTTAGCACAGGGAATGCTACTGAATATTCTGTAATAACCTAAATGGGAAAAGAACCTGAAAAAGGATACGTATATATGTATAACTGAATCACTTTGCTGTACACCTAAAACTAACACAACATTGTAAATCAAGTATATTCCAATATAAAATAAAAAATTAAAAAAATACAAAATACACAGTGAATCAACTATATTTCAATAAAAATTTAAAGATATGGGCTTCCCTGGTGGCGCAGTGGTTGAGAATCTGCCTGCCAATGCAGGAGACACGGGTTCGAGCCCTGGTCTGGGAAGATCCCACATGCCGCAGAGCAACTGGGCCCGTGAGCCACAACTACTGAGCCTGCGCGTCTGGAGCCTGTGCCCTGCAACAAGAGAGCCCGTGACAGTGAAAGGCCCGTGCACCGCGATGAAGAGTGGCCCGCGCTTGCCGCAACTAGAGAAAGCCCTTGCACAGAAACGAAGACCCAACACAACCAAAAATAAATAAATAAATAAATAAATAAATAAATAAATAAAAAGCAGTTTCTTAAAAAAAAAATTAAAGATATAATTAAAAAAAATAAAACAGGCATCTCAAAGATGAAGTCCAAAAGGGAACATCTTATTTTAATCCAAAGCATGGTCTTCCTTCAGTCTTTCCCACTTTAGAAATGACAACTTTATTCTTTCACTTACTAAGTCGCAAACCTGAAGTCCTCTTTAACACTTATATTCTTTTATACAACACTGTAACCCTGTCTCTTTAAACTTGTGTGTGAGTATGTGTTTATATATGTGTGTGTGGTGTGTGTGTGTGTGGGATACTGACCACTGCCCACCACATCTACCATTAATGTTCTAGACAAATTAACCAGTAAGTTTCATTGGATTACTACCACAGATTTACTACCACTGTCCTTTCTTCTACTCTTAACTTTTATTCTCTGTGTTCAACAAATCAACCAGAGTTACACTTACCAATAGATATCAGATCGTATTCTCAGTTCAAAATGGTTTCACTGCTTTCCATTTCAGGGAGAGGAAAAGGCAGTCCTTATTTCGCCATATTTCTGCCCCTGCTAATTCACTGACATGTTTTACTGCATACCCCCTCCCTTTGCCTGCACCAGACAAGCTGGCATCTTGTTACTTTGCAATATGTAGGGCATGTGGTAGAGTCAGGGTTTTTGCACTTACTTCGTATCTCTAGATGCTATTTTGCTAGATATTTGGATGACCTACTCCCTTACTTCCTTCAAGGTCTCGGCCTTATCGGAGAATCCTTCCCTCACTCTTTTCTATGTGCCAGTTATCACTTAGTACCTATAAACGCCAAACCATCATTCATTGCTTGGTCTATGAAAATGTATCTGGGCCCCCTAAATATTTGTCCTTGTCTAGTCAGTAGTCTGTTAAGCTTTGTTAATAAAGAGCCCTGGAGATACAGGAGGAACAGAGCTGTGCTTCCTAGTTCTGTGGTGCTCCTAGCTGCTTCCTGATGCTGGTGTGCTGCAGTCTGTGGCTCCCAGTGTGTTCAGCATCTTCACTACACCAGCTTGGTGGCCAGCAACCCTCAGCAGCCAGCACCTTCTCCCAGATCATCCCTAGGGTGATTCTTCACCTCTGGTGAAGTTTTTCCCAGCACTCTAGAGGACAGATTTCCAGGAAATTCCACTGGTGAGACACCAAGGTGACTGGTTTGCCATTCAATGATCCATCACCATACCCTCTCCAACAGAGGCTGGATCACAGTCCTGTCCAAAGTGAGAGAAGCCTCTTTTGTGCTCCATCTCAGCCCTAGGGGGAGTGGATGCTACATCTACAATCGCTGTATTCTTTAGAATTTTCTTTACTTCCTAGTAGCTGATTCCTTGTTACTCTAATCCCCTTTCATAATGACTAATTCTTAAAGTTGAACCTTTGCTATTCAAATTACTGAGTGGTTTCTGTCTCCTAATCAGAAAGATTTTTCTTGACCACATTATATAAAATATCAATCTTGACCCGTATGGTTATTATCAATCTAATTTCCTCTGCTTTATTTGTCTCTAAGACAATTACCATCATTTTTCTATATATTTGTATACTGTCTGCCTCCTCTCCCATGTAATAGAAAGTCCATTAAATATAGGCGCTTTGTTTTTATTGCTGTACCCATTGAACCTAGAACAGCGTCCGATAATCAATAGGTATTCAAGATATATTTGAGAATAAATTAATACTGTCCAAGGATAATACTTGGAAAAATATGTAAATCAGTCAGATATCATAATCCCGTTCTGATGGATGTTAGTGATAACACATGCAAAAATTTGTATATTTTTAAAAATCTATTGGTAATAAAATATTGTATTTTATAAAATATTAAGGTTTTTCTAAGCATGTAACAAGAGGATTATTGTAAAGTGGGAATTGTTTTTTGATAGCTATTCCATGTAATAACAGACATTGCTAGAGAATGTGAAAAATTAATAACTTCTTGATAGAAACAAATTTAACCCATAGCATGATTTAAGATGTCAACTTTGATTCTTCAAATTATAAATTTCTAAAAGGCTTACTTTTTCAAGGATGTGTTCTGATTTTTATTACTAGAAAGAGTTAACTGAGAGAGATGTTGTGGTCACTGTGATTTTACATCAGCTTGTTAATATAGAAAACATTTCTTAGAAAATTTGGTTTATGATTAGATATACTAGTGTCATGACAAAGTTCCTTGGGAGTTCCCAACTCTTAGTGGTTGGTACTGGTCAAAAAAGTTTCCTGATTTTCAATGTGAGTTTAGCCACAAGTGTCATGGGCCTGGGAAGAGGCCCCTTTCTTTATCCTCTACATTTATTAGACTTCCTTTCACACAATTACATAGAAGAGATCGCATGTATCAGCAGTTTAATATAGACAAAGTGCAGTCATATATATATATATAATATAAGTTTAAAAATAACGCATTTGTCTTATTTTCAATAGCATACTTAAAAAAAGACATTTCTTATTAAGTTATTTTGTTTATAATGTCAAAGCAACTGAGTTTTGGAAATCCCTAGATTACTAAAAAGTATAGGTTCTTTTCTTTTTTCTGTTTGATACTATGTAAAACAAATTGAGAAGTCAGTCATTTTTGAGGATTCATCCTAGATGTTTATGCATAGCACTGATGCGTTGAATCATCTCACCAGAATATACAAGTGTGTATTTATTTCTGACACTTCTGGTTCATGGACTTGAAGTCTGAAATTTTAAAACAAATTAACTTTCAAAGCTTCAAAGGCAGAATAACATTCATTCTCACTCTACTGCAGCTACAGCAGTAGGAATTGAAGAAGAAAATGGTAAAGTAGATGTCAAGGCCCCTAAGCAATACGGATTCAGCAGGCTACTTAGTGGAAAAAGACTTTTGGGTCATAACTTTAGTAACTTGCACATATCTGGTTTTAATTAGTCCTTGGCAGATTGGATGACCTCTTTAAAGCAGTTAAGGAATATTTCCATACTGTCAGCCCATCGAGTAGTACCCATGAGTGACATACACTGCCTCTTTTCCTGGAAAAACACGACTTATTCCAGGATGTACAAGGAACAGTACAATTAATCTCTGGCCTTGGTATTTGCAGGCTTTTACAAACTTGCTAAAGTTCAGTTTCTTCCGAACAAATCCTCTATGTATTCATTACCTCAATTTATATTTCAGTTTCTAAATAGCTTTTCCAATACATGTCGATCTGGTAATCTTCTCTTTAGATTTTCTGTCACTATAGAAATGAAAACAATTATTTCTCTCATTTATCATATCATATTGTTATCTTTATCATATAAATTTTGAAGGTTAATATTATTGAATTTATATAAAATATAGCTGGGTCTAAGTATGTGTAGAATTGATTTTCCATGATCTTTTCTGTCATAACTTGGCAACAGTGATACCATTTTCATGCCTTTTTACAACAGTGATTTTCATCGCTGCCTTTGCCAAGTCCATATTCAGTTTCATACTTACCTCTTTACCATTCCTCAAAACAAAAATAATGCATACTAAAAGTAAACAAACAAAAAAAAATAACCAACACAACAGACAAGCACCGTAGAAAAGATATCTTAAAATGTCTTGCTGCACTAAAACTTTCCTTAATGGACTTTTCAATATTCTCTCCAGTCCCTATACTCTAAGGAAAATTTCTGAAGTTACTCTAAATTTTATAGAAAAAAATTAAAACCTCCCCGAAGTTCTTTAAAATAAGTGTGTGCTTCTAAAACAGCTCTATATTTCCTGAATAGATATTTTAATTAGATGACTGTTAAGTCTCTGCAGTCTTATCTGCACTAGCAGCTTGGGTCTTAAGCAGGACTGCCTGCTGCTTTTTTCTTTAGAGTATACTCTGCTCACTTTAATTTGTTTCCACAGATGAAGTGCAAAAAGGAGAACATTTTATAAGGAAAGAGGTATTTCTGTGAATAACTGAGAAAGAGCAAAGGAAGAAAGAACACAAATGTTCAGCAAGAAATGACAGCCGGGCACGTTCTTGTGAATGTTGAGGGTTCACATAACATTATCTAGTTTCTGATGCTTCTTATTTTATTTGCTCTGTAATGACATTAACATCATACCTCTCTGTCTGTCTCTTATAATAATGCCTTTGTCTCTGAGTTGAAAAATTAACACTGTCACTTTAATATAGAAAACTCCACACATCAAACATCATTTAACATGTATGACTATATATTATAGGCACATTTCTACTGACAGTACATGCCACATGACCACTGAGTAAAATTAAATATATATAATTTAATTTTCCATGAAAAATTTTACACCAAAGGGTGTTTGAGAGATTTTGTTTTGATTTGTTTTTAATATTATATAGATAAATCTGTAAATAATAAATAAAAAGATCCACAAAAGAACTGTGAAATAAAGCCAGAATAACAGTTATAAAACTCCTTGATATCTAGAAAATACATTTCCAACTCTTATAGTTGACATGCAAACAACCTATGAAAGTCTGTGAAAGACAAAACTGACTTGGTTAGAAATATCAAGCCTATAACTAAAGATTGCACAAAGGATGTTTCACATGCATATATATCATTTTCTTTATGAGCTCATATCATTGTGAATTGAATTACATATTAAATAATAATTGAGCACCAATTATAAAGCCCAGAGAGTATTTGATATTTTGGAAATATACAACCCTTAACTTCCTAAGGCTAGTTGGGGATATGGTCCTACATTTTATAGAACAGATCAGTAAAAATAGAAGATAGTTCATAACAAACACATGAATGATTTGTGTGACTTTGTTTAAAATGATAGGGATTTAGTGGCAACGAGGATTTTAATTTAGCTAAATGTTCAGCATTGATTCTTTAGAGAAACAAAGATAAGGACGGGACTGGAACTTGAGAGAGATCTGAAAGAAGGAAAGACATCCTGGGAGAGATGGACAAGAATGTGGCTGCCATTCCTCTTGGGAGATACCTCTGACGTATCCACTTATAAAAGCACCCCTTCCCCAACCAAGGGCCTACATTTTTACTTAGGAAATTCTAGTATTAATTTCAGATAAAGGGGTTACATCTATGTCTCTAGATAGATAAGTAATGAAGGAATATGTTTTTAGGCCTTTCCTTAAACACTGATAACTTTCTGTCCTGTGATTCTTCTTCTTTTAAAATTCATGACCAAGTATAAACACTTTTTTTGTTTTTGTTGTTGTTTTTGCGGTACGTGGGCCTCTCACTGTTGTGGCCTCTCCCATTGCGGAGCACAGGCTCCGGACGCGCAGGCTCAGCGGCCATGGCTCAAGGGCCCAGCCGCTCCGCGGCATGTGGGATCTTCCCGGACCGGGGCACGAACCCGCGTCCCCGGCATCGGTAGGCGGACTCTCAACTACTGCACCACCAGGGAAGCCAAACACTTTGTTTTTGATGGTTCCTAATACATACAGCTGAATAAATGAGATCCCCAACTATCCTGAGGTGTCCGTCATACCAATGATAATATTGACAATAATAATAATAATGAGGAGGAGGTGGTGGGATATGAAGGAAAAAGATGTGAAAGAAGAGGTAGAAGAAAGTGAGAAGGACCACAATTCCCATATATAGCACATCCTACTATGGATCTACATAAATGATGATTCGATTCTCCCAAAATCCTATGAAGAAGGTGCTACAATTATCCTTTTTATCATGAATAAATCAAGATAGCATCTTAAGGACATTTGGGTGAGTTAAAAATCAGGAAACAGAATGTCTAATTCTACAAGCCTTACCCCTGACAGACATATTTTCCTTCAAAAAGGTAAATTTCTCCAACGTTCTTTATTTTGTTGACTACTGTATCTGTATGACCTACAAGAGCTTGTGTATACATAATACGTTCTGAATAAAAATTTCTTGGGCAAAATATAATAAAATAATGGCCATATTGTGGGGAGAAAGTCAGCTTTCACCATAGAATGAAATTATCTGCTTCATAGCCATCATCTCTAGGAAGCAAACATTAGTCCTTTTTGCTTTTGAAAAACCTCAACAAGATCCATTCTTGCCCAAAAGGAAGGGTAGACCTGACTTTCTTTAAATGTTGTTAGTGATTTTCTACATGGCCTCTAGACACTTAAAGTTCAATTGAGCTTTTTCCTTATTGTCCACAAAGGATTTGTATAAAACCAACAAACAGGAAGCATAAGGGTGGTGTAGACAGGAATGTGTCAGAGATAGAAGCAGCAGCAGCAAAAGAGATGACTGTTGAATGCAAAGGACATTACATCAGAGAAGTGACCTTAGAGAGAAAGACTGCTGTGAGGGTCATGGTCTGAGTGCTCAGAAGCGATGCTGAATCACACTTCTCTATGCCTGAAACCAGTCTCTGTAGGTGGGGAATTTCATAATGTCAGTATTCATGGTCTATAGATACCCGACAAAAATACCATCTTCATAAAGGTGGGGATTGTACTTTACTCAGCATCTACCACCCTCACCAGCACATCGACCAGTGGGGCAACCCCACCCAGGACTTCCTTGTGGCATTTTCTGCTGTTTCTGACTCTTACATCCGTATCTGAGATCTATGTTGTATACCCAAAGTTGGAGGAGAATGGATTCTAATGTCACAAAATAATCTCCCAAATCTATCTGGCTATCATAAGATGATATTTTGGGGTTCCATAAAAATTCTCAAAGCTATTCATTCTCTTGATAGTTTTCAAATTATTGAGAATGCAGATAGTTTCTAATTATATATTTATGTTCATAAAAATAATCTGTGTGGTAAATTTGAGAGTGTAGAAAAATGGTGCCACAAATTTTAAGGGAAAAAAAAACAACTGGAAACTTAGTAAAAATATTTGTATTTGCAAAAGAGATGTCATCCAGGAAGTTGAAGATTGATGTTTAAAATACACATCATCCTCTGTGTACCTAGAATAAAAAAGAAAGTGTCTTGTTGCTATCCCTATTTTGTGAACACTGTGATACCCAATGCTTCTTGACTCCATCAAGTACTGAATCAAGAATGAGTTTAATTCCCATCTATTTTCTAAATCTATATTCAACTATATCAAGTTCAAAGTTCCAGTTGAACTTGGCCTTTCAGTATACAGAATTTTCAAATTAAGATTGGTTAACTTTACACACAAATTCTAAGATTTAGAGCTTTAGTCTGTTTCTGGCTTGTAGGTTTAACTTAAATTTATTCTATATTTCACAATCTATTTATAAAAACAACCCAAGCAAAAAACAGGCAGAGGACCTAAAAAGACATTTTTCCAAAAAAGAAATACAGATGGCCAACAGACACATGAAAAGACGCTCAATATCACTAATTATCAGGGAAATGCAAATAAAAACCAGAATGAGATATCATCTCACATCCGCTCAGAATGGCAATTATCAAAAAGACAGCAGAAAACAAGTGTTGGTAAGTATGTGGAGAAAAGGGAACCCTCTTGCACTGTTGGTGGGAATGTAAATTGGTGCAGTCACTATGGAAAACAGTATGGAGGTGTCTCAAAAAATTAAGATAGAACTACCATATGATCCAGCAATTCCACTTCTGGGTATTTTCCCAAAGAAAACAAAAGCACTAATTTGAAAAGATATATATTCACCCCTATGTTCATGGCAGCATTATTCACAATAGCCAAGATATGGAAGCAACCTAAGTGCTCACCGATAGATGAATGGATAAAGAAGGTGTGATATATATATATATATATATATATAGATAGATAGATATAGATACAGATATATAGATATAGATATTGTTATATATGATATATATAATGGAATATTACTCAACCATAAAAAAGAATGGAATCTTGCATTTGTGAAAATATGGATGGACCTAGAATATATTATACTAAGTGAAATAAGATAAAGACAAATACTATATGATTTTGCTTATATGTGGAATCTAAAAAACAAATGAACAAACAAAACAGAAACAATCATAGGTACAGAGAACAAGCAGGTGGTTGCCAAAGGGGAAACAAGTGGGGAAATGAGTGAAATAGGTGAGGGAGGTTAAGAGGTACAAACTTCCAATTACAAAATAAATGTCACTGGGATGAAATGTATGCTGTGGGGAATATAGTCACTGACAATGTAATATCTTTGTATGGAGACAAAGGTAGTCAAAAGGTAGATATTTCCAATTATAAGATAAATAAGTAATATGGATGTAATGTACAACAATATTAATATAATTAACACTGCTGTATGTTACAAATGAAAGTTGTTAAGAGAATAAATCCCAAGAGTTCTCATCACAAGGAAAATTATTTTATTTATTTTTAAAATTTTGTATCTATGTAAGTGATGCATGGACTAAACTTGTGGTAATTGTTTCATGATGTATGTAAGTCAAATCATGATGCTGTATACCTTAAACTTATATAGTGCTGTATGTCAATGAAGTCTCAATAAAACTGGAAGAGAAAAAAAATTTTCTTTCTCTAAAATTTTACTGACTGCTGCATTTAAAAAATATCTCCTTCCTATATTTTCTTCCACAGCCCCACTCTTCCCTGGATTATTTCCAATTTTAAGACTGGTTATTCTCAGGATGTCTTGTGGTTTTCTCTTTCTTCTCTCAGCCCCTAAATGTTGGCTTTCCTTGGTAGACCATATTCTATTTTCTAAACACTTTCCCTGGAAAATTTCATCTGTGTAAATGAGTTTAATTCCCAACTATTTTCTAAATCTATATTCATCTATATCAAAAAAATCTAATTTCTATTCCAGAATGCTCTTCAACCCCTGGGCATGTATACAAATGCAACTATTCCTGGATATTTTTAGTGGTATGACCTACTAGCCTCACAAAGTCAGCTGTTCTGCAAATAAATTACTTTTTTTTTTGTATACCCAAACTTAGTGAATGAATCCAGTATCTATTCTTGACCTTAGTCAGGAGCTGGTGACATATTGAAGATGTTCTCTCTCTCATCCCCCAGACCAATCACTACTTTTTGTTATTTGTGCCTTATTTCATTGGTGCTCTTAATCAAGACCAGTGTTGATGTTGTTTAAGCACTTTTCTTTCTGTCTACATCAATCATCTCCATATCATTTCACCCTCCTTATTCAAAGCCTGTTATCCTAAAATACAACCTCAGGTTGCTGCTGAAGATATGTATTTGGAATACAAATCTGAACATGCTGATCTTGTGATTTCAAGTATCTGATAGCTTTCTAGATATTTATAGGATGGTTTCTAAATTCATTATCATCGTACATGAAACACTTTGTTATCCTTACTTGCCTACCATTTCAGCCTGAGATTTTATTTTCTCTTCCATCCACATCTTACACATTTGCCCATACACACACACACACACACACACACACACACACACACACACACACACACACACACACACACACACACACACACACACATTTTGGGGAAATAGCCCTGAGCTAATTCAGTTACTTCATACCATTACAAATGCTTTTCCTTCTGCTTTGTCAACCTGGCCATCCACCGTGAAGAGCTCTATCTGTGAAAAACTCCTCTGATCTTGCCCACAGATTTAGGAACAGCTTTACCTATGCAATCACTGGATATATGTGATTTCCTGTGTATATATCAATTAAAGCCTTTTACAGTGCAGTGCTTTTTTTTCTTGTATGTCTGTCTTATGATGACACTATTACATCTTGAATGTAAGAACCATATTTTTCTTTTCTTTTCTACATCTTAGTAAAGTATCTGAAAGACATAGGAGCCTCAGTAATAAGTTTTTGAACAAAGAACTGAATAGATCTTAGATAAAATAAAATTATTATAAAAAATTATAAAATTATTTTATTAAAATAATTATAGTTTACAGTTAATTTCATGAAAATACTTTTATACATTTATAAAATATTTTGTACTATTTTTATAATAAATGTTAACTTTTTAATGTATATAGCTTTCTGTTGTTGTTTGGTTAAATCTGACCATGCAGTGTTTCCTGGGATACATACATTATATACTAAGTTTATTCATTCTCATAGAGTTCTCTAGCAAGGACACATTTTTTTTTCTTCTGTTCAGATAAGTGTTCTCAATGCACTGGAATAGTAGTTTAATAATTAGCATATATTCTGACACATTGTAAATTCATGAGACGGCCACATGAATGCCACAACTTTTTTTAAAAAATTACTTTCTTTGTAATCTGGTGTATTTACGATACCATTGAACTAATAACCTGAACTCTGCATTACTGAAAGGTGAGAACTCCGTTGAAGTATGTCCTTGGTTGAGATATTTTTGAGACTAATGGATAAGAAGAGCATAATATTTGGGGATTGTGAGCAACTTGTTCACTGGAAAAAAATAAGTGCATTTCAAGGTTGAATTTTATACCTAAGAGTTTTATTGTTTTTAAGATGCCAAAGAACTTATTTTTTTTCTTCTGTAAATTAATGATTAGATAGCTAGCAAAATGGGAGATAAAGAAATTTAGAAATGGATGTGTGTGTCTAGCAAATCTGTAAAATAATTAAAAACCAAATGATGAGTACAAGAAATATCTCATAAAGGTTCAACATCACATTGTAGAGAATCTCTAATTTTATAAACAAAATTAACATTATGTAATGAAAGGCAGTAAAAATGCCTTGTTAGTATGAATTCTGACAAATATTCCAAATTTGCCTGATGAGAATAATCGTTATATTATATACTTTAAATATATGAGATTTATATTAAGCCATTCATTTGTTAAAAGATGACTAGTCGAACACTGAGATTAGGTAGGCAAAAATTAATACTTGTTTTCAAATAATTTCACCCATCTTACTATAATTTTTTTTAAAAATGCATTCACAGTTAGAATGATTCATGTAATTACAGAAAAGCAATTTTAGATCACTCAGGTTTAGAGTTGGAGATTACCTAGTGTCCCCACTAGCATTATGGAGTGCGTTCTGTGAATTCTCTCCGGGGACAGAGAGCTGAATAGGTAGGCCCTCACTTACTCTTTAGGTAGACACAGAAAATGATGCTTTCATTTAAAAAAATCTATTTTAGATATTTTTCTCCTATCCTCACATATGATTTCCTCCAAATAAAAAGTTGAGGACAAGGAAACAATGGAGTACCTTTAATCATGCAGCCAACTTTATAATATGATGAGGATATCAAATCAGAGGTGTTAGATTGCTTACCTCAAATCAGATAGCTCCCCAAAGCTTGGATTAAAGCAAAACTATGTAACTCCTAGTTCAGTACCTTGTTGGAATGTTTTATGAAAGATACACTTCAGTCTTTAAAACTACTCTTCTCTCAGTAAATGTATTCATACTATTCTTGACTTTTCTTGCAAGTTTCATGAAGTCAAGAATAGTTTACGCTATTCAGAAAGTGATGAAGAAGCAGAGACATGGTTTACACCTTGGTCAGTTTGGGAGGTGTACAGGAATTTGAATTTTTAAGAGTCTAAAATGATGTAATGTAAGCAGTTGATTTTAATTACTTATATATCTTTTTTGTATTTTTTATAGCTTTTTATTTAACTCTTCTTCTCCTGTATCCTCTCTTATAAAATCCTATAGAGTGACTTGCCATTATTCTTCTTAATCTCCTTTAAAGCTATCTATCTCATTTATCTTCCTGATTTATACTTTCTATTTCTTTCCAGACCTAGCTTTCCCACTCAATAAACTTGTGAAAGTCTTCAATGAGGGATAATAGAGCAAAGCAATATTTATATATTGATAAAACATATACATGGTTAGTACTCACCTAGACTATTGATTTTCCTTTTTGCTAACTCCTGTGTATTGGTGGTGAGGGAAGGTGTGGGAATGTATAAGCCGCTCAGCTAGACACTATCAATGAAAGAATAATTAGACTAAAATTGTTCAGAAGAGATTAAGAAGAAAAATAGTGAAATTGTTTGAGACTGTTACACTAATATTAAAAAAAGGCTGAATGATTTGTTTTTGAATTCAGAGAAAGAAAGGGTTGACTGTTTTTTAATAGAGACATGAAATAAAACAAAATACCTGGGGATGATTTAATTAAGCAGTAATATAGAATATGTTAATAGTTTTTATTGAAAAAGTAGGGAGAACTCCTCTGAGAGGAAAACTACCTTTAATAATTTTAAGGCATCTGTGTTAGAAATGTCCTCTATATGCTTAACTATTTTTTTATTTGTATATTAACTCATTCAACATTTTTGTTGAGTCATTATGAGAGGCTGGGGAATGTGAGACAGCAAAACCTCAGTCCTCTTTCCTCAAATGTTCATTCTGCAGTGGACCGGGCAGACAGGCCCCAAGGTACTTACACAAAATGGAAAGGGGGAAGATGGAGACTGGTTTGCAGATGAGTTACCTGTCAAGTATCCTAATGTGTTTCCTATAATTCCCTGAAATTAGAGGAGATACTGAATTTAAGAGACAACTAATAATTTACTGTGTAATCGGACATATTAGATTTAGGTCCCTTACTTGCAACATAGAAACCAATGTTCTAAGTTTCTTTTTTCTTCAAATTGCCATCCACTCTGCTTTGTAGTGAAACCTTCTCAAACTCTTTGCTAATTCATCTGCAACAGCTTCATCTTGCCTTCCTTTCTACACTATTAGCTCACTTCTAATCAAAATGTAAGCTCTCTGCTGCTACTTGTTATTGTTTTTTGTTAATGAGTAAATAAATGTCATGTTTCAATCTACTACTGATCCGTGATAAATGAGGAACAATTGAAAGAATGAACAATGTTTAGGCTGGCAGGGGAGAATGTTTAGTGTATGGAAAAGAGATCAGGCATATTCCATACGATTCTGAGAAATAGAGCCTAAAAAATGTTAAAATATCAGGATTATAGGATTTAATAGTTTGGCAAATACTGAATGCTAGTCATTGTGCTACATGCTTTTGAAAATAAGTTATTTATTAAAGATAGCTATTATTATCCACGCATCACAAATGCAAAAATACTGCGTTGGGCTTCCCTGGTGGCGCAGTTGTTGGGAGTCCGCCTGCCATTGCGGGGGACACGGGTTGAAGCCCTGGTCCGGGAGGATCCCATGTGCCGTGGAGCAACTAGGCCCGTGCACCACAACTACTGAGCCTGCACTCTAGAACCCACGAACCGCAACTACTGTGCCTGTGTGCCGCAACTACTGAAGCCCACGCGCCTAGAGCCCGTGCTCTGCAACAAGAGAAGCCACCGCGATGAGAAGCCCGCGCACCGCAACGAAGAGTAGCCCACGCTGGCTGCCACTAGAGAAAGTCCACGCACAGCAACGAAGACCCAGTGCAGCCAAAAAAAAAAAAAAAAAAATCGCTGCATTGACTGCTTTTTAAAATTAATCAGTCAACAAAGCTAAACAGCTTAAAGATATTAGTAAGAGAATTAGTCTTCTTTCCAGTTGAAGCAAAGGTGATTAAGAAGATAAATTTATAAAGAAAATATATGTTGTTTATTGAAGAAAGTATATAAAAGACAGTTATATTTTTTACAATACTAAAATATGCTAGCCTTATTGACTGAAAATGCAATGGTCACTTTCAAAAAAGAGTAATGTTTCTGTCTGAATGCTTTAAAATGGGTTTATGCAAAATATATCAAGGATTAGTTGATATTTAAAATATGTTCTTATTTCCATGTGTATTATTACCTAAACATTTCCTTGTTTCAGAAACACACATTTATTAATAATAAAATCTTACAAGGTAACCAATACTGATTCATTAATATAATATCATTGTTTATGAGGATTTTGAGGTTTTGTTTTATTTTTAAAAAGAAAATGAAAAATAAAGTATAATTTTTAAGCCTCAATCTTTCAGAGAAATAGTATTCTCCTACTTTATTTCTCTTATAAGACTTTTTTATCTGAATAATTTTCATCATTTCTCAGTTGATACAATCAACCTTTGCTTACCATCTTCTTCCTAAGTATCTCATCTTCTTCCAAGTTTCCCTAGCTTAATTTAGGAATTTCTCAATTTTCACTGCAAACAAAGCACACTCATAACCCCAATACTCATACAAATTACACTTTGCAATAGATCTTGACTCCACTTTTCTTTCATGTCCAACATCTTTCTGAACTACACAGTATATCAACCTGCTATTTCCTTTCCATGCTCATTGTAGCATCTTAATATGTATATTAAAGCAACTGTTTTCTAAATAATTTAGCCTCTTCCTCAACAAATCCATTCTAATATGTTCATTGTATCCTGTCATTTACCTGCTTAAACAATATCAATGTCTCTCTGTTACAAAGAAGACCAACGTCAAAATACTTACATCAATTAATGCTCTCCAAATCAAATCCATTCTTTTTAACCAGTCTCTCACTAGTCCCTAAAATAAAGCCACCTTTCCAACTCAATTTACCCTGTAAAAATGGCATATCTGAATCTAAGCCTTTTCTGAATGTCTTGAATATCTGTCTTGAATATCTATCTGTGGTCCTTTGCTTAATCAAGTACAACCTTCAAGTGCTTATTTATTACTTTAATTACCCCCAATTTTTATAATATAAAACTATACTATTCTACCTTTGACCTCAGATTACATTTATCATGTGTACCAAGTATTTTGCCATTAATTATGTATTACTTTGTAATATTAAATGGCTAACTGAAGCCTTACCTACCCTATCAGATTAAATGAATGGATTGCATTCCATTTATTTTATTTTCACTGTTACAGAATATAAGTTATTTGGTATCTAACCAACAAATAATAACTTGCTGAATTATTGTTTAATGATGCCAATAAAATTAATCTTATTAACTGCATGCTTTTTTTTTCCTTTAGAATATTTTGTGATATATTGCCACACAAAAAGCTGTACGTCATTAACATCTACAACTAGATGAGTTTAGAGATAAGTATACATCTGGGAAACCATCATTATCGTTATGCCATAAACATATCCATCACCTCCAAAAGTTTCTGCCCATTGACCCAGGCCAGACAGCCAGCCTGTGGTCCCCAGCAACCAGCCGTCTCAGAATCTCTGGCCAGGCTGACTGGTGAAGGGTTTACTGTTATTTATGTACATATTTTCCCTCAAAAAATTTTATATGGAAGGGGAGGTAAGGTTATTTTTGAGATAAATTTTATACCATAATCTAACTGATAAACATATACAGTTGACCCTTGAACAACGTGGGTCTGAGCTGTGTGGATCCACTTATATGAGGATTTTTTCAATAGTAAATACTACAGTGCTACACCATCTGTGGTGTGTTGAATTTTTGGATATGGATGTGTCTGTGCCCCAAACCCCTGCCTTGTTCAAGGGTCAACTGTATATCATATTAAAATGCTATAAAGTCATATTTTATCAATCTGTTTTCCTACTCTTGCTTATTTTTGTTAACATTGCTTTCTAAGTCACATATGCTTTTGAAATCATTCTTGTCTCTGTAGCCCTCACTCACAACCAGTGAATTGCCAAGATCCATAGTTTCTATCGTCACAATACTGTTACTTGCTGTCCCTACCTGGAGCCCAAGACAAAAATTCATCAGTTTGAATATCAATATTATGCATTTACTCTAAGCTCAATTCATTTACTCTAAGCTCAATGCCCCTAGTCCTTGTCCTTTAGATATTTTATTTACATTAGTATATGCCACTGCTCATTTCACTTCATATTCTAATCCATGCATCCATCAAATTTCTACCTATTATTTGGACTCTATTTGAAATTCTATTCCTATTGTAAAGCCATTCCCAGTGGTGCGACCAGATGGGAAGAATCCAATATTTAAGTTCACATTTGTGGTAAATCCTAATAATAATCCTTAATCCTAATAATGGTAAATCCTAATAATAAAAGTGGTAAATCCTTATCTTCGCCTGTCCTTTCTGTTCCCCCTCTATCATTTTATTGCCTAAATAATATTGTGAAGCAAACAATCACAAAACCTTAGTTGCATATAATAATAAGTATTGATTTTGCTCACAAATGTGTTCTGATCTGGGCTTGGCTTTGTTAACCTCTTGCTCATGTGTCAACAGGCAGGTACAGATCTGGATGGGCTCACCCACATATCTGGTGGTTGGCTAGTCTTCCTGACACTGGCCTGCCTCAAATGGAGCAACTGAAGTGACTCACCTCTCCTTCATGTGTTCCATTCTCCGGTGTGCTAGTCTGTAGCCATATTGTAAGTGGTAATGAATTTTAGTCATTAATGTAATTAATCTACCACATCATAGGACCTAAAAGGCCAAAAGCTTTGTTGCTAAGACAGTATAGTAATCTGGTTCTGTGTCCTGGATACAGTTGAGGTTATCTGAATGAGATCATCTTTTCTGGTTCACATGCAGACAAGCAGGCTCCCACTGATGTGTTCTACTGTCTCATCACTGGTGAGATTGAAGAAGTTCTTATAAACTTAGGAAAAGACTGATTGTTCTGTATCCATGGTAACATGTAGCCCCCATGTAGTTCAATGAATAATGACAACTTGCCTCAGTGAATATACTTTGCAATGTCAGTCTCTCACTTCTGAATGTCAGTCAGTAAGCAATAGAGTCACACCAGAGAACGCCTCCAAGTGCCAACCGGTGAACAAAAACAGTCTCACCAGAGTAACCACACATCTATAGATGAGGCCAACTCACCCCTCTAAAAGTCAACCAACCTCTGAACTCCATATGTGCCATAATTCCTATGTAAAAATGTCACCTGCTCTGCTCAGAGCAGCATTGCTCTTCCTAAGCAGAGGAAGCAGTGCATTCAGCATTGTCTTTTTAGTTTAGATGTTGAGTTGGGGTCTTGGCAACATGAGTGAGAAGCAGCTGTGTAGTCCCGCTATGCCTCTGGCTGTAGCAACATCAGTCTCCTGCTACATCTGGATAGCAACTAACTATGGATCTGAAGACATAATCTTCAAATCTTTTAAATAATATTTGTTAAATATAGACAATATGGATAATCAGTGATTTAATGATAGTAAATTAAAAAGCTCAATATTATATCCATTAAAATAAATTTCACATTTTATCCAAAATTGTTTCATGTATACTTAACTTTACATTCAAGTAAAAAGAGTATTCTTTGTGAATTTATTATTTTTTCCCATTTCATCACAGGTAACCAAACTCTCTGTAGGGGTCCAGCACACCATATCTATGAAAAATAAAGCAAATACTTTATTTGGCTTCAGTTATACTTTATCTTATCTACCACTAAGAACTTTATCTAAAATGCCAGCATGAACTTTAAAATGCTTTATCCTGAACTGGAAGTGCAGTGTATCCTGATTTGAGTTGGTGAAATTTCTGAAAGGCAATCTGCAGTGGTCATTGTCTCTTTCATACTTTCTCTGGGAAATGAGATAATGTTGGCTGTTCTAAGCTGTTTCTTGATTGTTATTTCCTTTTAAAAAATTATTATTCATATAGACTTGATTGATGGGTCAAATGTTATCTTTACTTTTATTTTATTATATGGCTGCTATTTATCTTTGCTCCTTTTCCTTTTCTATTTTTCAATCTATCTTTCAATCAGTTCTCCTAGCCAGTCTTCTCTTAAACTCTAATGCCTTCTTGCTGAATGCCCTAGTTTCCAGCCCCACACAAGTTAAATCCTGTTATTTAAGACATCCATGAACAGAATTAAGAAGCAAGAAAGTTGTAGATACTCTCCCTCAGTAATAAAAATAAGTGAATGAGATTCTCTGTATAATTCTAGTCCATTTTATGTACATGAATAAAAATGTATAAAATAAATGTATAGCAATAATGGAAAATAAAATTAAGTATGTCAACTGTACAACTCAATTCTAATTCTCATGAAGTATGAAAGAGAAACTTCATGATTTATATTTGTCCTAATGTAAATTAATGCCTAGCATGTCTTTTTGTTGCATTACAGTTCATTTTATTTGATTTTCTAGCTAGTTTTACTACATGGGTACTTTGCAGAGATATACTAGAAGGGCCTAAATTAACCATGACATAAAATAAAGGCATACATTTTGTATCTCTCGAAGATACTATAAACATGAACTTACTGTTATTTGATCTTAAATGAGATCTCTTATTCTGCTAACTATGACCACAGAAATAGTTTCCTTTAAATTTTTTAAAACAAAATTTAAGTTATCAATATTACCTCTCATATTTACTTATAGACATAATATAAATACATATTCATAAATGTATAAATATAGGATTGTAGTAAATTGTCCAGTGTGAATTCTTGCTTTAAATTCAAATAAAATGTGATACCTAAACATATTTTATTTTTTATGATTTTGAGAAAATGATATATTTGGAAGGTCATTGGGCATAAAATATAAACGACTGGCAATGCTGCTGTATGTTGCATTGGGGTCAGGAAAATGCAATTGAAAAAGGCAACTGTCTTTGTCCAAGTCGCTCTGAAGGCGTGATCAATGGCAAAGTATGAGGCTAAGCCTATCTCTTTTTACAAAGCAGGAGAAAATATTGTCTCCTGCCCTAGAGGCGACAGGAACAGCAATGGTAAGTAAAGAAGCCCATAACAGACAGTGAGATCAACTCAGCTGGTGAGATCCTAAAAGGCCAGAAACTGGCAAAAGCAAAATGACAGTTTCTGTTTGGCTTGAGAGAAAACTTGCCCCTCTTAGGCAGAGCTTGCTTTAGTTTTCTGGTTGCAAAGGCTGAACTATGTTCTGAGAACAGATAAATCCAGTAAATAGGACAATGTTTGACTCTGGGAATGAGAATACAAAACTAATCTAAGGTTTCAGAGGGTAAAATACAGGTGAACCCCTAAGTAGCAACACCAGTGCCATGGACTTCTGTATCACAGAGTGGACGATTACTAAAATGAATCACGGCACTTGTTTGCTATTTGATTAGACTGCTTCCATGGTAACAGCGTGTGTTTGCATTATTTACATTCTGTAAAAGAGGGTATTACGTTCAGTTTTCTGTTAAATCTTAAGAGCAGCTGATGAGTCTTAATCTTAATCAAAGTGTCTCTTATGAAAATAAGTAAAAAGATTGAAGGCTACTGCGAGAACAAAGAATGGACAATGAAAGCCCCAGGCAAACAATTTACTATTGACAGAGGCATTCAGCCTTTTATGATCTCCGGGTAGCAATTCATTAAAAGAAGATAGGTCAGAACTAGAGCACATGGGTTATTTTTATCTAAGTCAACTTTAATGTTTTGAATCAAAAGGTGAATCCAGTATAATATAACCTTGTTTAAAGTTGATGCTTTGAGGCCAAATACTGTGCTATGCATTTTCTAGC
Source organism: Lagenorhynchus albirostris (assembly GCF_949774975.1). Taxonomy (NCBI): domain Eukaryota; kingdom Metazoa; phylum Chordata; class Mammalia; order Artiodactyla; family Delphinidae; genus Lagenorhynchus; species Lagenorhynchus albirostris. The sequence continues at coordinate 6,464,421 of NC_083096.1, read as the reverse complement.
CGTTATTTTGTCACGGGGCATACGTGTGCTGTAACAAAATAGCTTCAACCGAGGTCAAAGGAAGGCCCCGGGGCTTCCCTGGTGGTGCAGTGGTTGACAGTGCGCCTGCCGTTGCAGGGGACACAGGTTCGTGCCCCAGTCCGGGAAGATCCCACATGCCGCGGAGCAGCTGGGCCCGTGAGCCATGGCCGCTGAGCCTGCGCTCCGCAGCGGGAGAGGCCACAACAGTGAGAGGCCCGCGTACCGCCCCGGACAAGCAATCTCGGTTCCAAGGTAGTAAACAAAGAATTGCAAGCTACCACATTACGCTTAAGCACAGGGCAAAGTTTATTTAAGCATAGGTACACTCTCAGAGAGGCAGAGAGAGAGGGAGGGAGGGAATGAGAGAGAGAGAGAGAGAGAGAGAGAGAGAGGGGGAGAGAGAGGGAGAGAGAGAGAGAGAGAGAGAGAGAGAGAGAGAGAGAGAGAGAGAGAGAGAGAGAGAGAGAGAGAGAGGGAGGGAGGGAGGGAGAGAGAGAGAGAGAGAGAGAGAGAGAGAGAGAGAGAGAGAGAGAGAGAGAGAGAGAGAGAGAGAGAGTCTGCGAATTGAAAGCAGCATTTCTATACAAGCTTAAGGGCGCTTCTAAGGAGCACTTTGCAGGGAGGCAGGGGTGAGTGACAGGGCATCATTATTTGATTGACGTCCCGAGCTGTATAACAAGTTTACTGCTGCGCATGCTCTCATCCTTGAATCGCTAAGAAACGCCCACTCAGGGGGGCAAAACCACAGGTAGATTTTATTATAATTATGGTATAAGGAGTTTGGGTTTACTATAGGTTATACACCTGTCTGGTCTGGGCATGCGCAGCCCAGGGAAGTCCCCTCGTATTCCTGTGGTCCCTCTTTATCAGGATAAGCGGCCCACCACACGAGCATAGTTTCAGCCCGATCTGAATGGGGTCAAGGGAGAGTCCCCAGACGGCTGGGTGTGTGACTTGATTTATTCTTCTTGTTTTTCTCACCACTGTCACCTCCTTGCTGCTAATGTCTGACTAACTACCTAACAATTTTATTGAATCCTCAGGTCAGTTCTGTGTAAGTTGTAACCAGAATTATGTTTACTTTTCAATGAAAAGTGTGATGCACAAGAAACATTTTCTAACTTGTCTAAAAAGTAGCATTGTTGGGCTTCCCTGGTGGCGCAGTGGTTGAGGGTCCGCCTGCCCGATGCAGGAGACACGGGTTCGTGCCCCGGTCTGGGAAGATCCCACATGCCGTGGAGCGGCTGGGCCCGTGAGCCATGGCCGCTGAGCCTGCGCGTCCGGAGCCTGTGCTCCGCAACGGGAGAGGCCATAACAGTGAGAGGCCCGCGTACCACAAAAAAACAACAACAAAAAACAAACAAACAAACAAAAAGTAGCATTGTTGTTAAATGACAGAGTCAGAATTTAACCTATGCAGTGCCCAGTGTCTTTTGAAGAATATTCTATCATTGCTCAAACTATTCACTGATCCCCTCCCCTTTTGAATTTAGGAGGGGTCTTATAACTTGCCTTGGTTAAAGAATTTGAGTAAAAACGTCATGTGACACTTGCAATCAAAAGCTTTAAGAGCTAGCCCAGGGACAGCCGTGCATCTTTCCCCTTTACATAAGACGAGTGAAATTACAGATCAAGGTCGTTCAGTCAGCCTGGATCCCAACATGAAGACAGTGGAACGCAGAATTTGTGCCAGTCTGAGATGAACCCACAGGATGAAAACACTCATGGCTATACGCCTCTAAGAATTTTTACTGTTGATTACTGCAACATAGCCTAGTTATCGCAACTGATGCAGCTCAAAACCATTAACTATTTGGCTTTTCAATAAACAGAATGCACACACAGAGAACAACCCACTGTGCCCAGAGAGCAGGGTCCACATAAAAACACTGCAGCCCTCATAGCAGTCCTGTAAATAGTGATGAAGTTCCAATTCCCAGGTGAGGGGAAGACAGATCCTTAAGCAAGTAATCCACCATTCTGTAAATCCATGAAAGAATAATTTTGCAATGTTTATCAGTAATTTAGAAGTCTTCTCATTATGGTAACAAATGATCATTTATAGAAGTCTCTTGTCATTAACTGGAACTCAATGATTTCATTTTCTGAATAGGCAATCATGAATAGTCTTCTACTAAATTGTAATTCTCTACTTCCCTCTTATTAAAAAAAAACTGTAATTATGGGTTGTAATTTTTGTAGTTAGCAGTATCTTTCCAGTTTCTACTTGCAACTAGAGACAATCTTGTGACACACTTCTGGTCAAACTACGGAAGTATAGCAAGGAGGAGTTTTGGAGAAAACATCTTAAGGAGTATATATCTTTCTGACTTTAGAAAACAATGTAAAGTCAAGTCCAGTTATTACATCTAGAGATGATTATAGAAGTCAGTTTTTCTCAGAGTTCATAGTCTCCAGATGACATTTATTTCTCCTTTAGTGTCATCGTAAACCCAATTTAGACTTTCTACGGTCTTTAGACTAAGTGTTATGTTTAATAAACTCCAAAACACACAGCACAAAAAGAAGGATTACTGAATAATCATAATAAACATTCTCATTTAAGAAAAGGACAAGCTTTTCACAAAAATGTGGCTGAAAGGAAAGAAGGAAACTCCTGACCCTCCCAAAGCTGAAGCCAAAGCAAAGGTTTTGAAGGCCAAGAAGGCAGCACTAAAAGGTGTCCACAGCCACACAAAAATGGAAGACCCATAGGTCACCCACCTTCTAGAGACCCAAGACACAGCAGCTCTGAAGGCGGCCCAAATATCCTTGGAAGACCGTCCCCACTATGCCATCATCAAGTTCCCCCTGACTACTAAGTCAGTCATGTAGAAGGTAGAAGACAACAGAAAACCACAGACTTGTGTTCATCATGACATCAACCCCAAGAGCACCAAATCCAGCAGGCTGTGGAGAAGCTCTATGACATAGAAGTGGCCAAGGTCAATACCCTAATCAAGCCCAATGGAGAGAAGAAGGCATATGTTCCACTAGGTCCTGACTGATGCTTTGGATGTTGCCAACAAAATTAGGTTCTTCTAAACTTATTTACAAAACAGAAACAGACTCACAGACATAGAAAACAAACTTATGGTTCCCAAAGGGGAAAGGTGGGACGAGGGATAAATTAGGAGTTTGGAATTCACATATATACACTACTATATTTAAAATAGATAAACAAGGACCTGCTGTATAACACAGGGAATTCTACTCAATATTCTATAATAACTTATATGGGAAAAGAATCTGAAAAATAATAGACATGTGTATCACTCTGCTGTCACCTGAAACTAATACAACATTGTAAATCAACTATACTCCAATATAAAATAAACACTAAATTACAAAAAAGAAAAAAATAAACTGAATCCAGCTGGCTAATTCTAAATATAAATTTTTTCATCATAAAAAAGAACAAAAGGGCACACACATACAAAAGGAGGAACAGAGAGTGGGCCCAACTCCACAGCATATACTACATTGTGCTAGAGTGAAATGCCAAGGTCTTCTAGCTGTGAAGTGAGTGCTTTCACCAGAAATCTCTCCACTCTTGTAATTTTCTCTGAGTGAATATTTTTTGCCCTTCCATCCATGTTTATATCTAAAAGGAGTGTAGAGGAGGACTTCATTTTCCAGAGCTGGATGGCGTTAACAGTGAGGCTTTCTTTTTCACAGGTGTAAGAACTGAGCTGTATTCAGAGGTTGAGAAATCATAGATTCTTATTTGTCAATCTTCTTGTCAATAATTTCTCAAGATTTCATTAGCTGTGTAAGTATCTTTTCAAATAATTCAGAACCAGTAACTGCAATGACAATAGTTATCCATTCATATTTTTAATATGGACCTCATTTAAAAAAAATTTATCCCTGCTATTAACAGATGTGCTCCTTCTACAACGGTTAGAGAGTAAACTAGGTTTTTTTGCCCTTAGCCCAGTCTGAAAATAAAATTTATAATACTTAATACTGAGGGCTATATTATACTAGAATGAGCAGAGTAACAATTTAAAGTAAGAGAATAACAAAATCTTCACTATCTTCTGCCCTATTTTAATTCAGTCTGTTCCAGACTTTATGGTTTGCCATTTACAATGACCTACTCTGAGATCCAGTTTCAATATTATGAAGGACTTGTGCATCAAATGTGATATAAAAATGATTTTTATTAATATCAATGATGGAATGTATGTTTATGTAACAGAATGTTATGCTAATGCTTCATCAGGTATGCCTAGATTTAGGAGCTCAAGTAATTACATTAGAGTTTTATGTCTCTATTTTGTGGGTGCCCTTTGCATTCCTTGCATTGAATTTGATGATAGCTTCTCTTTAAATAGAGTGAAAGACGGCTGTCATGAGCTTCACATTACTCTCTATATAGAACTCCTAACCTAAAATCAAAATGACTTTTCACAAAGCCTACACATTAGTTCCAAGAAACATTGTGATTACATGTTTACCCATGTATAAGGGGGTTAGGAGTGACATAATTTATGACCTTTTCAAACTACAGAAATTGTTGCCTCTTTATAGATGAGCCTCAGAAAAGGTTAGGGAACACCTGCTTTCTTTTGTTCAGCTTTATTGAAGTATAATTGACATATAAAATTGTGAGCTATTTAAAATGCACATCATGGTGACGATATACATTATGAAAGGATTCCTCTCATCTAGTCAATTAATACATTCATTACCTCACATATTTATCTTTTTGTGTGTGAGACTACATTTTAGTAATAATAAATAAATCAAGCGATCACTGGTCCAAGGAAGAATATCAAGGCACCAGTCTATAAACAGGGGGCCAAGGTCTGAACATTAAAGGCAGTGGAAACAGCCTTCAACATGACTGGACCTTTAAAATCTAAGGTCTTGCTGTCTAACTCAGTTTGTTGTTAGGATGCTTTACCTAGCTCACTGAGTATGTCATCCTATTGTCTTCTGGCTTCTACTTTTCCTGATTCGAAGTCAGCTGTTTATAGTATTGCTCCCCAATATGTAAGATGCTGTTTTCCTCTTTTACCTATTTTTTCCTTATTTTTGACTTTTGCCAATCTTACTATGATGTGTGTATATATGCATATTAATTTTCTACTGCTGCTGTATGTAACAAATTACCACAAATTTTATGGCTAAGAACAACACAAATTAATTACCTTATAGTTCCTGAGATCATAAGCCTGAAATGAGTCTTACCAGACTGAAATCAAGGTGCTGGTGGTGTTTTATTCCTTCTCGAGGCTCCAGGGGAGAATCTGTTTCCTTTTTTTCCAGTTTATGGAATCTATCCGCCGTCCTTAGCTTGCGGTTCTTTCTTCCATCCACAAAGTAGGTCACTCCAGCTCTGCTTCTATTACCATACCTCTTTTTTCTTACTCTGTCCCTTCAACCTCCCTCTTATCAGAGCCCTTGTGATTGCATGGGGTCATCAGGAATAATGCAGGGTAATCGTTACATCTCAAAATTCTTAATTCAAGCACTTCTGCAATCTCTTTTGCCATGTAAAGTAACATATTTATGGATTCTGGAGGTTAAGACACGAACATCTTTAGGGAGTATTATGTCTAGAGTACCACAGTGTGGTATGCTGCTTTTATTTTACTTTGAATTTCTTGAGTTTCATGCGGCTGTAAATCAATGTTTTAAACAAATCTGGGATTCTTTTTGGCCATTATTAATTTGAGCATTGTTTCTACTTCTTTTTCTCCTCTCTTTTGAAACTATAATTTCACAAACGTTGGAACAACTGATATGTTCTAACAGATTTATAAGATTTTGTTCCTTTTCTTTCAATCTTTATTTCTGTGTTCTCCAGAAGGGAAAACTGGATAACTGTCTATAATCAAGTTCACCATTTCTCTCTTCCACAAATTTGCTGTTGATTCTATCTTGTGAAATTTTCATTGCTATTATTATAAATTTTGTCTCTAGAATTTCCATGTGGTTCTTCCTTAAAGTTCCATTTTTCTGTTAATTTTCTGTATTTGGTAACTGGATAATGGAATAATTTTCTTCCCATTTTTGGACACATTTATAATGCTTTCTTTGAAGACTTTTCTTTAATAAATTATTTTCTGGCCCCATTCAGAATCACTTTCTGGTCACTGCTTTTCTTCCTGAGTTTCACATTTCAGTTTCTGTACATGTCTAATATTTTTGTTTTTTAAATTTTTTTATTGAAATATAGTTGATTTACAATGTTGTGTTAGTTTCAGGTGTACAGCACAGTGATTCAGATATATATATATATATGAATATACATATATATTTTTCAGATTCTTTTCCCTTATAGGTTATTACAAAATATGGAGTATAGTTTCCTGTGCTATACAGTAAGTCTTTGTTGATTATCTATTTTATATATAGTAGTGTATATATTTTAATCCCAAACTCCTAATTTATTCCCGCCCTTTCTACTATCTTTTTGGTTGGAAACTGGATATTGTAGATAAATTATTGTCTAACTCAGATTGTAATTTGTGCTATGAGAACTGTTGGTATTTATCTCAGCAGGCAATTATTTTGTCTTCACTGCAGTGTGCAGCCACAGATATCTATCCTCATTTTTTTCCTGGCTCCCTAGTGGTCTTCTCTATACCTGCACAGTTTAGAAGCCACCGATATTCATAAAGGGGATTATTCACCTCAAGTCTCAAAAGGTTCCACCTTATGCTGCTCAATCTGTGTTCCTTGAAAAATGCGTTCAAAGGTGCATTAAATTTGCAAACTCCCCAGATCTTCTGTTTTCCCCAGCATCCTCTGGGGCCCCTTACCTATTTTTCCCGTTCAGCACTCACTGAAGAATATGAGAAGAGTTGCTGTTGCTGCTACAGCAGTCTTGCTGTTAATCTTTAACTTTCTATAGCTTTCTCACTTCCAGAATCTCTCCATTAATATGCTCTCTTCTATGCCACATACTCTGGATCAAGACATCCATTTCTAGGGGTGTGGAAATGGCCTGAGATAAGAAGCCCACGATTGCAATCACTGTTACTTGAGGCAGTGCTTCTCCTTCATGAGGAAACACTTCTCAAAATATCATCTATCTTTGGTCATTTTCTAGTGTCATGTAATAGTATTCTTGTCCAGTTTTATACTTATGTTCTACTTATGGGAATAGTATGGGAATTCATGCCACCAATTGCTAGATGTATCTGTCTGAGTTGCAGGGTTTTTTTGGGTTTTTTTCCTCCTTCTCTTCTTTAACTGTACTGATTTCAAATATCAATTTTACCAAACTTAGTATTATAGTAAGTGATCCTAATTCTAGTTTAAATATATTGTCATTTGTATTTATGGAGGAAAGCTTAGTTAGTGTTGGAAAAAAAACCTTAAACTTTAAGCTATTAAACAAAATATAGGGTGATTATGATTTTATATATAATACCTTACATAATTTCTTATTTTTGAAGAGATAACCCTTTTTATCTTCCTGCTTATACTTATCAACCTGGAAGCTAGGATTCTGAACTACTGAGATCCTTTAACATGAAGTGAAACAACCAAATATTAGTTGATCAAAATGTTTTCATCTGAAAGGGGGTTTTCCCCCTTTAAGACATCAGGGATAAAATATTAACAGTTATACAACCTGAAAATATCAGGACTATAGTTTGAAGGCACAAAAATAGGTAGGCAAAGTTGGGACTGGAGGATAATCATAGTAATTTGTATTATTCATTTACAATCATTCATTCCCTCTTATTCTTCGTCATGCTTCTCTGTAGGTATAATAGACCTTCCCAAACCATTGAGTTGCAACTCTTGAACATTTGACATGCTTTGACTAATGAGGTATGAAAGATGTGATATTTGTTGTATCTGAGTGAAATGCCTTAATGTATTTTATAGTTTATGGAACTTCTGCCTTTCACTGTAAAAACAAAATGACCTAGATAGTCACTGTTCCTCCAAATTTTGTTCCAGGGTGAGAACTCACATAGAGCTGAGTCCAGCCAAGCCCAGAAAAACCAGGAGAGACCAGAAGAAGACTTGTAGTTGACCCATTTCCTTTATGTAATGTGAGCGAAGAAAAAACTGCATTTGTAAGCCACTGAGCTATTGGTGATTTCTGTTACTAGAGCAAAAGATGACCTAAAATAGCAGTCTCCTGTATTTCCTTGAATATTTAAAATAAAGAGAGTGCAATCTGCTTCCTACCTTACAAGGTAAATAATAAGATTATGAAATTAAATGTATAAATGAGAATTTGGAGTAATGGCATATTTGAGTGCAGATAAATCATCACTAAAATTGAGGTAAAATTATTAAAGATTAATATTACTATTGGTTTATAATCCCCTTACATAATTTAAGGAAATCATAACAGTATTATATAGATTTCTATTTCATTTTTACTGCAGCTAATGACATAGCATATTTATATAGTTTCACTGAGAATTTGTATAAGTCTAATAAAGCTCTGATAATTATCAGTCCCTTGCTTTAGGAACAATAATTTATCCTCAAGGTGTATCCGTGGCAGTGAAATAAAACAAATTAAACATAGGAAGCAGGAAAAAATTGCATATCTAAACTGAAATATTCACTTAGCCTACTTCAAACTAAACATTACTAGAACAGTATTAGCTCAGCTTTTTTTGTTGTAATTCCTTTGTTTATGATATTGAGAAGTGCTGTGACAACCACAGATAGATTCATTATTTAAGGAAAGATGAAAAACTGCACAGTATGAAGGAATAGATTCTCAGAAAAAATTCAGGGGATATAATTTCTAATCATGTCTCTGTCACTGACAAGTTCACAGTAAAATGTAAACAATCACTACAAGAAAATTGCATATACTGTTCAACTTGATTCTGTAATTGTTCAACTTGATTCTGTAATTGTTAATTATACAATTATATTTAAATTGCACAATTAAAATTCACAACAAAATTTGAATCATTGAAAAAAGTCATTACTACATATTATATAAAATATACAATTTTAAAATTATAAATATATAAAAATTTAAATTGTGATATTAAAATTCACAAGAAAATTTGAATCACTGGGAAGAAATGGTTACTACATATTATAAAAAGTATAAAGAGTATATATTTTTGGCATTTGTATAATTTTAAAAAATGAACCTCTCTCATTTGATACTCCATGGATGTTTTCTATACTAATAGAGAAAAGAAACCTTATGATCTATTTTTATGCAGTTCCACAGAAGATTTAATTTCAAATTCTCTAAGTACTCAGTGAGTACTCAGGCATTTTGGAGAGAGTTTCATTCTTTGAGGGACTGTGTCTGAGATCATTTTACTTGCACTGTATCATCTCTACAAATTAAAAGAAAGCAAGCACCAACAAGTATTGCACCTCCCTCCGTGGGGTGGCAAATACAATAAGAAAATAAACTGCCTTCACTGTGCTGTCTTTTAATGTACTGCTTAACAGTAGCTGGCCCTCCTCTGATCGCTGGTTAACTGCCTTTAGAAGCAGTTCAATGAAGTTCAGAAGGGGGACTTCTAGGAATTTTATAATTGGGGCAGAGTCCAAGGACTCTACTAAGTGTGATACCCTAAGGAAACAGGAGACAATTAGAATATCAGAAGCTATTTATTACAGGAAAAACAAAAAATAACAAAAAAAAACAGAGAATCAACCCAAAGTGATCATTTTCTAATACATTTTCCCCTCAGGTATACGATATCATGGGTGCAAATAAACTTTAGTAGCAGTTTTTCATGATCAGGCTATTATGATCTTCTTTTTATAATTCATTTATTTTATATGGAAAGCTGCAAACAAGTTTACCCACAGTTTCTGCATACCCACAGGCACTGGTGAATAATGCTATATTCTTTCCTTACTTTTACCCCAGACCTTTTTTATCCATATCTCCTAACCAACCCTGTCACTCACAATTTGAGAAAATTAATCAGAAAATGATAAAAAAATAATATAAAGGATAAACATTTTTACTCTTAGGTAATGAAGTATTGATATCATATATTTTGCTAGGCTCCTGCTAGGAATTTTGAATATAATATTTTTCTCACTTTTTCTAGTTTGAGAAAATCAGAGCAGAAGCAAGGTTGACCAGTTACTAATTGCCAAATTCAGGTTTTAAATCTCAGTAAGTCTGACTATAGGATCCATATCATTGTTACGTTAAACAAATTACTTACAGAATGAAATATTTTATCACATATTGTGATATAATGATGGAATGACTGAACTTTTGGATCTATCTATATACAGATATACACACATATTTGTAAATTATATTGTACCTATAGTAAAAATAATTTTTCACTATGAGAAAAAAGATTTATGAATTGCTGATCATATTAAAGTAAATATTAGTAAATATAGTAAATATTACAGACAGTAAATCCAAATTGATGGTTTTGTTCCTTGTTTTGTAGGAGAGGAAGCTCAGACCCAAGATTATGACCCTATTCAGCTATCGAAAAGTGAACTGTGGCATGTTTCTCGTGCAGCCTTGTCTGGTGCAGGTTGCCTAAGTTTACCTTTAAAATTTTTCACACCCTGATTTCCTTTCTTATATACCCCTTCCAAATGTGGTATCAGTTTATTTTGTTTCATCTCATGTTAGAAAAAATACACAGGAGTATCTTTGGGATCTAGGGGAAGGCATAGATCCTTTTAATCCTCATATTAAACTTGATACCAAAAGTATAATTTATAAAAGTACTCATATATTGTACTTCCAAATTAAAAGCATTTTCTCTGTTAAAGGACAGATTAAGGGAATGAAAAGGAAAATTATACACTGGGAGAAAATACATACAAACTACACATCTAACAAAGGACAGTATCTAGATTATATAAAGAGTTGTCAAAACTCAAGAGTTAAAAACAATCCAATTAGAAAATGGGTAAAGGATAAGAAGGGACATTTTCCCACAGATGATATACAGATGGCAAATGAGTACATGAAAACATGTCCAACTTCATTAGCCATTAGAGAAACACAATGGATATCACATCTACCAGAATGGCTTTAGAAAACAGTGACAATACCAAATGTGGGTTAGAATGGACAGAAACTGGATTACTCATACATTACTGATAGGAATGTGAAACATGGACTTTCCAGAAAACAGTTTAGTAGCTTCTTAAAATAACTCAGCATGCAACTACCACACAATCCAATAAATGCACTCTTGGATATTACTCCTAGAGAAATAAAAACATACATCAACATAAAAACTTGAACATAAATGTTTATAGCAGTTTTATTCATAATAATCAAAAACTGGAGACAACCCAGATGTCTCGCAGTGGATAAGAAGTTAAGCAAAGTGTCCTACAGGGAATGATGTCAGCATCATGGCAGTATGAGGAGTCCCTCCTATTTGTTCCCCCACTTAACAGCTAAAATTCAGCATCCATCCCTGAACAAATGTACCTCTGTGGGAGATGCTGAATCCAGCACTATATGCCAAGGGACCTGGGAGGAGTCTCACCCACCTCTGCATCAGGTAATGGGCAGACAGACCTCATACAGGCTGCAGAACCAGTAGGAATCTGTGAAGCAGCTCAAACTCTCTTGGCCACAGTCAGGGACAGCTAGAGAGTGCTGACTTGGCCAGATACCCACTGATAAGAGAACTTTTGTAGAAGTCCAGGATTACTGAGGACAGCTTCCAGTACTTCATTAGAACAAAAAATTATACAAGTTTGGACACAGTGGAGAGGGTAAGAGGAGCTTTGCCAGCACTGCCCCTCCCCCTAAGGAGGCACAGTGTGAGGCTGAACTAGGCAGTGGTGACTTTTACCCTGGGGGAAAGGGAGAGCCTCAGTGAGCTCCTGGCTTCTCTAGTTTGCAGAACACTCCTAGAGAAACTCATTTCTCTCCTGCAGTACCAAGTATTGAGGTGGGACCCCCATGATGATGAGGAGGAAAGGGATCCTGTAAGAGGAAGAGAAGAATACTATAGAGTATTAAATGGATGTGGTTCCTGTTGTGTTGTGAACTCTGGCAGGAAACCCATCCATAGTCACTGGGAAATCCTCACTCAAGGATACACTTACCAGGCCCTCATGGCAACCACGATGCACTAGTTGCCAAGCCCACACACCTCCCACTATGAGACTGACTCCTTGTGTGTGCTCCTGAGGGCTGCACTGACAACGAGTGGTAGAAAGGGAGTGCACACGGAAAAAAGGCCAGGGTCTGTGGCCAAGGGAGAAACTACAAATGAACTGAGGTGCCACCTTCAGAAAAACAAGAGACAGGCTTCCAGCAGCTGGTCTGGTGAGTAGTAAGAGCCAGAGAAAATATACAAACTGAAGAATTCTGCCACAAGAGGGAGCAAGAAGCATGGAGCAAGTGTATCCAAACAAGATAGGAGAAAGCCCCAGATATAAATTGGACAAATGGCAAGTATCTCCCACCTGAAGGCAACTAGTGAGGATTAGAAGAGGTGACAGAGAAGACTCGACTATAGGATGTCTACAAGAGACATACTTCAGCTTTAAGGACAACAGAGAATCAAAGTGAGGGGATGGAAAAAGTTATTCTGTGCAAAAGTTCAACTCATCAAAAATATAACAGGTGTAAAAATATACACACCCAACATCAGAGCACCCATTTATATTAAGTAACTACTAACAGAACTGAAAGGATAAGCAATGATACATTAATAGTAGGGGATTTCAGTACCTCCCTTTTAACAATGGATAGATCATCCAGACAGAAAATCAACAAGGAAATGTTGAACCAAATGTATTATATATATATACACACACACACACACTCATCCAGTAGCAGCAGAATACACTTTCTTCTTAAGTGCACATGGAACATTCTCCATGATAGATCATAAGATAGGCCAAAAAACAAATAGTAGTAAATTTAGAAAGATTGAAATCATACCAAGTATCTTCTCCAACCACAGTGGAATAAAATGAGAAATCAAGAGTAAGAGGAAAGCTGGAAAATTTACAAACATGTTGAAACTAACAACATACTCCTGAATAACCAATAAAGAAATCAAAAGGGAAATCAAAAAATATTAAGAAAGAGATGAAAATGGACACATCACACACCAAAACCTATGGTGTGTGATGCAAAAGCAGTTCTTAGCAAGATGTTTATAGCAATAAATACATATATTAAGAAAACAGAAATAACTCAAATAAACAACCTAACCTTACTTCTTAAGAAACTAAAAAATGAAGAACAAATTAAGCCCAAAGTTAGTAGAAAGAAGGAAAGAAAAAAATATCAGAGCAGAAACAACTATAATATAGACCAGAAAAAACATTTTAAAAGATCAATGAAACAAAGAGCTGATTTATTTTAAAAGATAAACAAAATTGACAAATCTTCAGCTAGACTAATAAAAAAGATAGAAGACTCAAATAAAATCAGAAATGTCAGAGGAGACATTATGACTGATACTGTACTATGACCATAGAAATACATAGAATTACAAAAGACTACTATAGGTAATTGTATGCCAACAAATTGGATAGCCTACAAGAAATCAATAAATTTCTAGAAACATTCAACCTACAAAGATGAAAAGTATGATGAAATAGAAAATCTGAACAGACTTGTAATGAGTAAGGAACTGAATTAGTAACTAAAAACTCCCCAATGCTGGGGCTTCCCTGGTGGCACAGTGGTTGAGAATCTGCCTGCTAATGCAGGGGACACGGGTTAGAGCCCTGGTCTGGAAGGATCCCACATGCGGCAGAGCCACTAGGCCCGTGAGCCACAACTACTGAGCCTGCACATCTGGAGCCTGTGCTCCGCAACAAGAGAGGCCCTCGCACCGCGATGAAAAGTGGCCCCTGCTTGCCACAACTAGAGAAAGCCCTTGCACAGAAACGAAGACTCAACACAGCAAAAATAAAATAAATAAATTAAAAAACAAAACAAAACAAAAAACTCCCCAGTGCAGAAGAGCCCAGGACCAGATGGTTTTACTGCTGAATTCTACAAAACATTGAAAGAAGAATTATTACCAGTCCTTTTCAAATGCTTCCACAAAACTGAAGATGAGGAAACACTTCCAAACTCATTTTATGAAGCCAGCATCATCCTGATACCAAAGCCAGATAAAGACACTACAAGAAAAGAAAACTATAAGCCAATATCCTTGATAAATATAGGATGCAAAAATTCTCAACCAAATGTTAGTAAACTGAATTCAACAACACATTAATAGGATTATTTACCATGACTAAGTGGGGTTTATCCTGTGGATGCAAGGCTGGTTCAAAATACACAAATCAATAAATGTGCTACACCACATTAATAGAATGAAAGATAAATATCATATTCTCATCTTCACAGATGCAGAAAAAGCCTTTGACAAAATGTTATACCCTTTCACGATAAAAACACTTAACTGGGTAAGAAGGATCAGACCTCGATATAATAAAAGGAATTTATGACAAACCCACAGCTAGCAGCACACTCAATGGTGAAAGGTAGAAATCTTTTTCTTTAAGATCAGTAATATGAAAAGTGTGCCCACTCTCACCACTCTTATTGGACATTTTACTGGAAATCCTAGTTAGAGTAACTGGGCAAGATAAAAAAATAAAGAGCATCCAAATAGGAAAGAAAAGAGTAAAATTTGCAGATGATATGATCTTACATACAATCATTAAAACTCAACAAAAACCTGTTGGAACTAATTAACCAATTCCGTAAAACTGCAGGATATAAAAGTAACATATAGAAATCAGTTGTGGTTCTAAACACTAACAATGAGTCTTCTGAAAAAGATACAAAGAAAACTATTCCATTCACAATAGCATCAAAATAATAAAATACTTAAGAATAAATTTAACTAAGTGAAAGATATGTACAATGAAAACAGCAAGACCGTGATTAAATAAATTGAAGATGACACAAGCAAATGGAAAGATATTCCATGTTCACGGGTCATAAGAATATTGTTAAAATATCCATACTACCCAAATCCATCTATAGATTCAGTGCAATCCATATCAAAATTCCAATGGCACTTTTCACAAAAATAGGAAAAGCAATCCTCACATTTTTATGAATCTGCAAAAGACCCCTATTATCAAAAGAAATCATAAGAACAAAATCAGGGGTGTGACTTTTTCTGATTTAAAACTATACTAGGAAGCTATAGTATTAAAACAGTATGATACTTGCATAAAAAATAGACACATAGACCAAGGGAACAGAATAGAAAGACCAGCAATAAACCCACACGTATATGGTCAACTAATATTTTATTTGACAAGGGAGCCAAGAAGACTCAAAGGGAAAAGGATATTCACTTCAACAAATCATTTGGGAAAACAGGAGAGCCACGTGCAAAATAATGTAGTTGGACCCCTATAATACACGACCACAAAAATTAACTTGAAATTTATTAAACACTTCAACATAAGACATGATATTGTAAAATTTCCAGAAGAAAACATAAGGAAGAAGTTTCTTGACATCGGTTTTGTCAATGATCTTTTTGGATATGACACCAAAAGCACAGGCAATGAAAGCAAAAATCAACAAGTGGGACTACCTCAAACTGAAAAGCTTCTGCACAGCAAAGGAAACCATCAACAAAATGAAAAGGCAACCTACAGAACAAGAAAAAAAATTCAACACTGCTAATCATCAGGAAAATGGAAATCAAAACCATAATGTGATATCATCTGATACCTGTTAGAATGTCCATCATCAAGAAGACAAGAGGTAACAAGTATTGACAAAGGTGTGGAGAAGAACAAACCCTCGTGCCCTATGGGTGGGAATGTAAATTGATGCAGCCTCTATTGAAAACAGTATGGTGCTTCCTCCAAAAATTAAAAATAGAACTACCATAAGATCCAGCAATCTCACTTCTGGGGATATATTCAAAGGAAATGAAAAGAAAATAACAAAAAGATAGCTACATTCCCATGTTTACTGTAGAATTATGCACAATAGCCAATATATAGAAACAACCTAAGTGTCTGTCAATGAATGAATGGATAAAGATGTTTTGGTGTACACATACAAGGGAATATTATTCAACCACGAGAAAGAAGGAAATCCTACCATTTGCAAGAAAATAGATGGAAATGAGTGCATTTTACTGAGATTACCCAGACAGAGAAGAATAAATATTGTATGATCTCACTAATATGTGGAAGGTAAAAAAAATTGAACTAGTAGAAACAGAATAGAATGTAGTTATCAGTGGTAGGTCAGGGGCAGAGGGGTGAATTGGGGAGATGCTGTTAACAGGTACAAGCTTGCAACTAGAAGATGAATAAGTTCTGGAACCTAATGCACATCACAGTGATTACAGTCAACAATACTTTTATCATATGCATCAAAAGTTGCTAAGAGACTAGATCTTAAAGTTCTCACCACAAAAAAGCAATGAATAATTATGTGACATGATAGAGGTGTTACCTAACATTACAGAGGTAATCATACTGTAATACATAAATGTATCAAATCAATATATTGTACACCTTAAACTTACACAATGTTATGTATCAATTATATCTCCAAAAAAAGAGTACACTTAAAGCACAAAACAATCTAGTGTAGAGGGTATGGAGTGAAAGGCTTAGGTGTTCTTTGATAATCTTTAGTTTTATTACCCGTAAAATGGATCAATAATACTTCAATACTTCATATAGTTGCTGTGAGAAACGTTACGTGTGCCTATGAGATGCTTAGCATAAAAACTGATCATAATATGTATCCAGTGACAACTAGTTACTATGATTTACTTTGACAATTTTACATGTAGTTATGGAAATATATAAAGTAACAAGGGAACAATTACAAATGCATTTATTCACTGGTGAAAATATACTATGTTATACAAATACCTATAATTGCCTAGGGAATATGGTATTGAAGTATTTATAGTGGAGGAGATGAATAAGGCTGAATTATTTAAGGAAAGGAATTGGAAACCAAGTCTTGGAAAATATTATTTATATAAATGAATAAAAGAGAAAGCATTAAAAAAAAACCTGTTTTATAGCCTTACAATGAAGTATAACTAGGCAATAAAAGAGTACAGACGATGAATATACGGAACAATCTGGATGAAACTCCAGAGAATTTTGCTGAGTGATAAAGGACAATCCCTAAACGTCACATTCTGTATCATTCCATTAAACAGCGTCTTTGAAATGGCAAACTTATAGAAATAAAACATATTAGTGGTTGTCAGGATATAAGTAGGTGGTGGAGGTAAGGAAGTTGAGAGATACAAAAAAGCAACATGAGGAATCCTTGTGGTGATGGAAATGTTCTTTATCTTAACCAGATCAGTGTCAATATCCTGGTTGTGATATTCCCCAACAGTTTTGCAAGTTATCATTGGGGGAACTAAATAAAGATGGCTCAGGATCTCTGTGTATTATTCCTTAAAACTGCCTGTAAATCTACAATTATCTTAACATTTTTTTTTTTTTTGGTTGCGGAGCACAGGCTCTGGATGCGCACGCTCAGCGGCCATGGCTCACGGGCCCAGCCTCTCCGCGGCATGTGGGATCTTCCCAGACCGGGGCACGAACCCGTGTCCCCTTCATCGGCAGGCCGACTCTCAACCACTGCGCCACCAGGGAAGCCCTATCTTAACATTTTTAACAACTAAAAATACACCAGCAAATCAAATTGAAGAGGATTAAATTCTTATTTTAGATTTGTGTGAAGCACAACAGTTTCTAGCAATCATAAGCCTATGCATTATCTCTATACCACATCAGACATTATATGCCCTGCTTGAAGCAATACTGGATTACTCTCATTTATATGAACACTGAGTTTGCATCAGTGATACGTTTTCTACCTTTCTTCCTAAATATATTCTATTACTTCAGAAATGATGGGACAAAATGTTTGAATAGAATATAAAAAAAATAAGTGTGAACATCCATAAGGTATAATTGTTTACCTCGTTTTACAAATATATAGCTACCTCTCTTACTAATGGAAAACAAAGGAACTAGATGG
The DNA here is from genome assembly GCF_949774975.1 of Lagenorhynchus albirostris. Lineage (NCBI taxonomy): Eukaryota > Metazoa > Chordata > Mammalia > Artiodactyla > Delphinidae > Lagenorhynchus > Lagenorhynchus albirostris. The sequence goes on along the minus strand of NC_083096.1, from coordinate 6,446,459 downwards.
CCACATCAAGAGTAGAATTATGAATAAAATTGCAGGTGTCAAGCTGTCTCTAAATTTAACAAAGGTATTATTAATCACAGTATTTAATGCAAATAAAGTAAAAGCATCTTCAAATGAGAGAAAAAGAATGATTTAGGATGTGATTTTAACAAAGTACAGACAACTAGAAAACAGCACAACATTCATTACTTTAGATAACAATTTGTAATTTGTTGGAATACGTTGGAAGCATGTATCTTTGGAAAATAATTTTGAGGATTCAAACTTACAATTAAATCCTTGATTACTATTAAACAATTCAAATATTTATGTCTACAAATCATCCACATCAAATCTTAAAAACTAAAATTCATGATATTAATCTGAAACTTAAGCCAATCTTTTGAACAGTGTTTCAAGGGGGGTTGTTTCAGTTGGGGAAATACTTCTATAGTCTCTCATAATGCACCAGTTTTTTAGGATATGTTTCTCTGAGCTTTACGAGGATGATTTTGCTTTAAAAATACACCCAGACAGACTTCCCTAGTGGTGCAGTGGTTAAGAATCCGCCTGCCTAGTACAGGGGACACGGGTTTGAACCCTGGTCTGGGAAGATCCTACATGCCACGGAACAACTAAGCCCGTGCGCCACATCTACTGAGCCTGCGCTCAAGAGCCCAGGAGCCACAACTACTGAGGCTGTGTGCAGCAACTACTGAAGCCTGCACACCTAGAGCCCGAGCACCACATGGAAAAGAAGCCACCACAATGAGAAGCCCGTGCACCTCAAGGAAGAGTAGCCCCCCCTGCTCGCCACAACTAGAGAAAGTCCGCATGCAGCAACGAAGACCCAATGCAGCCATAAATAAATAAATACATTTATATATATATAAAAAAATACACCCAAATGAACATTTATAATCTACATACTTAACACATACATCTTCAGTTTAAAAACCAAGTAGACTTTGCTTCCTAGCATACAGAAAATGCAATCTTATCTACACAAGTATACAACAAGGTAATCTTGGGACTTTGGATTTTTATTTCTGCATGTAAGGAGCTTGGAAATCACCGTTTCACCCTCACAAGTAAAAAACTGAACAGACTGAAAAACTGACAGCTTTTCTCGGATCCATATGAGAGGTAAGAACATGTCAAACCACAGTCTCTAAGATTGGAGAGACAGACGAATATAGAAGTCAGCTTACCAGATCAGAGACTCCGTAATGGAAATCACGGGCGGAACCAGACCTGGGCCAGGAAAACCTGCACTGTAATTGACCAAGTGCTGGAAGCTCCGTGCAGACAACTCTGAGAGTTAGAATCTTCAGGGGGACCCAGTCGTGGCGGCCCCACAAATCTGTGAGATTTACCTACAGGAGCTCCACCAGGTTCTCACAGTAAATATTGGAGAAAATTCCCCGTGTACTTCCAGCAAGAGGAGGGGAAAAGGAATCATTTCGAAAGACGCCAGAGCACTCTGCCCCTCTTAATAAGCCCTGCCCTCAGGGGAAACTAGTTAACCAGAGCCTAACCAGCTGCATATTATAAGAGCCTAATTGACCTGGGGGAAGGGAAATACAGCAGGTCCTCTGTATCCAGGGATGCGAAACCCATGGACGCAGAGGTCCTACTGTACTTTGCCATTTTATGTAAGTGACTTGAACACCTGCAGATTTCGGTATCCCTGGGGTGGGGCTGGCGGTCCTGAAACCAATCCTCCCCAAATACTGAGGGATGACTACTCAGCTTCAGTCAGCTCCAGCCATCCTGGCCCACCTAAGGAGGGAGGGAAAACTGAGAAACACCTGGGAAGCTCACAGTCTGGAGGCATAAACTCACTGAGAGGCTGAGACCTAATCACAGGACTATAGGACGCTGTCCCTACCCCTCCACCTCACACCTCACCACCGAATTACCAAAGAGCTATTTATAGCAGTTCCTTATGCATTATGGCCAGCTAGCAAGAGAAAATTACAAGGCACACAAAAAGGCAGAAAACACAATTTGAAGAGGCAGAGTAAGCATCAGAACTAGACATGGCAGGGATGTTGGAAATACTAGACTGAAATGTAAAACAACTATCATTAATATCCAAGCACTCTGATGGATAAAGTAGACAGCATGTGAGAACACATGCATGATGTAAGCAGAAATGGAAACGCTAAGAAAGAATGAGAAATCTCTGAATTTTGTTTATCAGTTTTGCTTTGAAGCAAAAAGTGCTTTAAGAAAAATCATAAAAAATAAGAGACAACCTTTCTTTTCTCAATAAAGGCAAGTTATCTGCTAAATGTGAAAAAAAATTAAAAAACAGGTGATCAAGTTATCTTCTATCATGACTATTTTACATTTCTATTCAGAAGCCTGGAATACATAAAAGGAAATAATTAGATTTACATGTTAAGAATTGACTAAGTGGTATAAACAATGAAATTCTGAGACACTAAGAAGGTACTAATTAACTGTAATTCTTAAAGCTATATTATATCCATAAAAATTTAGTAATTAATTTTCTCCTAATGAATATCCATCTAAATTTATATTACATGCAAATGTGATATAATTTAACAATTGGCCTTATATACCAAAAAAATGTGTTTCTCTGACAGGATAATATTTAATTTAGAAAAAATATAAATTTGAAAAGAATCTAATGAATCGATTTAAGACAAAATATAATTCTTAGCAGATCTAAGCACTGTGTTAAGTATTTGGAATCTAATATTATCTGTTGTCTGATATTACACAGGCAAATTAATAAAGGAAATAGACACATTGAAATATATCAACTGTTATAAAATTAAATGTATTATACAGTAGTATAATATAATAAGAAAATGCATCTGATTATACTTCTGTGAAGATGAATAAGTTCTGGAGACCTAATGCACATCACAGTGATTATAGTCAACAATACTTTTATCATATGCATCAAAAGTTGCTAAGAGACTAGATCTTAAACGTTCTCACCACAAAAAAGCAATGAATAATTATGTGACATGATAGAGGTGTTACCTAACATTACAGAGGTAATCATACTGCAATACATAAATGTATCAAATCAACATGTTGTACACCTTAAACTTACACAATGTTATGTATCAATTATATCTCCAAAAAAAGAGTACACTTAAAGCACAAAACAATCTAGTGTAGAGGGTATGGAGTGAAAGGCTTAGGTGTTCTTTGATAATCTTTAGTTTTATTACCCGTAAAATGGATCACTAATACTTCAATACTTCATATAGTTGCTGTGAGAATCGTTACGTGTGCCTATGAGATGCTTAGCATAAAAACTGATCATAATATGTATCCAGTGACAACTAGTTATTATGATTTACTTTGACAATTTTACATGTAGTTACGGAAATATATAAAGTAACAAGGGAACAATTACAAATGCATTTATTCACTGGTGCAAATATACTATGTTATACAAATACCTATAATTACCTAGGGAATATGGTATTGAAGTATTTATAATGGAGGAGATGAATAAGGCTGAATTATTTAGGGAAAGGAATTGGGAATCAAGTCTTGGAAAATATTATTTATATAAATGAATAAAAGAGAAAGCATTAAAAAAACCTGTTTGTATAGCCTTACAATGAAGTTTAACTAGGCAATAAAAGAGTACAGACGATGAATATACGGAACAATCTGGATGAAACTCCAGAGAATTTTGCTGAGTGATAAAGGACAATCCCTAAACGTCACATTCTGTATCATTCCATTAAACAGCGTCTTTGAAATGGCAAACTTATAGAAATAAAACATATTAGTGGTTGTCAGGATATAAGTAGGTGGTGGAGGTAAGGAAGTTGAGAGATACAAAAAAGCAACATGAGGAATCCTTGTGGTGATGGAAATGTTCTTTATCTTAACCAGATCAGTGTCAATATCCTGGTTGTGATATTCCCCAATAGTTTTGCAAGTTATCATTGGAGGAACTAAGTAAAGATGGCTCAGGATCTCTGTGTATTATTCCTTAAAACTGCCTGTAAATCTACAATTATCTTAACATTTTTTTTTTTTTTTGGTTGCGGAGCACAGGCTCTGGATGCGCACGCTCAGCGGCCATGGCTCACGGGCCCAGCCTCTCCGCGGCATGTGGGATCTTCCCAGACCGGGGCACGAACCCGTGTCCCCTTCATCGGCAGGCCGACTCTCAACCACTGCGCCACCAGGGAAGCCCTATCTTAACATTTTTAACAACTAAAAATACACCAGCAAATCAAATTGAAGAGGATTAAATTCTTATTTTAGATTTGTGTGAAGCACAACAGTTTCTAGCAATCATAAGCCTATGCATTATCTCTATACCACATCAGACATTATATGCCCTGCTTGAAGCAATACTGGATTACTCTCATTTATATGAACACTGAGTTTGCATCAGTGATACGTTTTCTACCTTTCTTCCTAAATATATTCTATTACTTCAGAAATGATGGGACAAAATGTTTGAATAGAATATAAAAAAAATAAGTGTGAACATCCATAAGGTATAATTGTTTACCTCGTTTTACAAATATATAGCTACCTCTCTTACTAATGGAAAACAAAGGAACTAGATGGCCACATCAAGAGTAGAATTATGAATAAAATTGCAGGTGTCAAGCTGTCTCTAAATTTAACAAAGGTATTATTAATCACAGTATTTAATGCAAATAAAGTAAAAGCATCTTCAAATGAGAGAAAAAGAATGATTTAGGATGTGATTTTAACAAAGTACAGACAACTAGAAAACAGCACAACATTCATTACTTTAGATAACAATTTGTAATTTGTTGGAATACGTTGGAAGCATGTATCTTTGGAAAATAATTTTGAGGATTCAAACTTACAATTAAATCCTTGATTACTATTAAACAATTCAAATATTTATGTCTACAAATCATCCACATCAAATCTTAAAAACTAAAATTCATGATATTAATCTGAAACTTAAGCCAATCTTTTGAACAGTGTTTCAAGGGGGGTTGTTTCAGTTGGGGAAATACTTCTATAGTCTCTCATAATGCACCAGTTTTTTAGGATATGTTTCTCTGAGCTTTACGAGGATGATTTTGCTTTAAAAATACACCCAGACAGACTTCCCTGGTGTTGCAGTGGTTAAGAATCCACCGGCCAGTGCAGGGGACACATGCCACGGAACAACTAAGCCCGTGCGCCACAACTGCTAAGCCTGCGCTCTAGAGCCCAGGAGCCACAACTACTGAGCCTGTGTGCTGCAACTACTGAAGCCTGCACACCTAGAGCCCGAGCACCACATGGAAAAGAAGCCACCGCAATGAGAAGCTCGTGCACCTCAAGGAAGAGTAGCCCCCCCGCTCGCCACAACTAGACAAAGTCCGCATGCAGCAACGAAGTCCCAATGCAGCCATAAATAAATAAATAAATTTATATATATATAAAAATACACCCAAATGAACATTTATGATCTACATACTTAACACATACATCTTCAGTTTAAAAACCAAGTAGACTTTGCTTCCTAGCATACAGAAAATGCAATCTTATCTACACAAGTATACAACAAAGTCATCTTGGGACTTTGGATTTTTAGTTCTGCATGTAAGGAGCTTGGAAATCACCGTTTCACCCTCAGAAGTAAAAAACTGAACAGACTGAAAAATTGATAGCTTTTCTCGGATCCATATGAGAGGTAAGAACATGTCAAACCACAGTCACTAAGATTGGAGAGACAGGCGAATACAGAAGTCAGCTTACCAGATCAGAGACTCCGTAATGGAAATCACGGGCGGAACCAGACCTGGGCCAGGAAAACCTGCACTGTAATTGACCAAGTGCTGGAAGCTCCGTGCAGACAACTCTGAGAGTTAGAATCTTCAGGGGGACCCAGTCGTGGCGGCCCCACAAATCTGTGAGATTTACCTACAGGAGCTCCACCAGGTTCTCACAGTAAATATTGGAGAAAATTCCCCGTGTACTTCCAGCAAGAGGAGGGGAAAAGGAATCATTTCGAAAGACGCCAGAGCACTCTGCTCCTCTTAATAAGCCCTGCCCTCAGGGGAAACTAGTTAACCAGAGCCTAACCAGCTGCATATTATAAGAGCCTAATTGACCTGGGGGAAGGGAAATACAGCAGGTCCTCTGTATCCAGGGATGCGAAACCCATGGACGCAGAGGTCCTGCTGTACTTTGCCATTTTATGTAAGTGACTTGAACACCTGCAGATTTCGGTTTCCCTGGGGTGGGGCTGGCGGTCCTGAAACCAATCCCCCCCAAATACTGAGGGATGACTTCTCAGCTTCAGTCAGCTCCAGCCATCCTGTCCCACCTAAGGAGGGAGGAAAAACTGAGAAACACCTGGGAAGCTCACAGTCTGGAGGCATAAACTCACTGAGAGGCTGAGACCTAATCACAGGACTATAGGACGCTGTCCCTACCCCTCCACCTCACACCTCACCACCGAATTACCAAAGAGCTATTTATAGCAGTTCCTTATGCATTATGGCCAGCTAGCAAGAGAAAATTACAAGGCACACAAAAAGGCAGAAAATACAATTTGAAGAGGCAGAGCAAGCACCAGAACTAGACATGGCAGGGATGTTGGAAATACCAGACTGAAATGTAAAACAACTATCATTAATATCCAAGCACTCTGATGGATAAAGTAGACAGCATGTGAGAACACATGCATGATGTAAGCAGAAATGGAAACCCTAAGAAAGAATGAGAAATCTCTGAATTCTTTTTATCAGTTTTGCTTTGAAGCAAAAAGTGCTTTAAGAAAAATCATAAAAAATAAGAGACAAACCTTTCTTTTCTCAATAAAGGCAAGTTATCTGCTAAATGTGAAAAAAAATTAAAAAACAGGTGATCAAGTTATCTTCTATCATGACTATTTTACGTTTCTATTCAGAAGCCTGGAATACATAAAAGAAAATAATTAGATTTACATGTTAAGAATTGACTAAGTGGTATAAACAATGAAATTCTGAGACACTAAGAAGGTACTACTTAACTGTAATTCTTAAAGCTATAATATACCCATAAAAATTTAGTAATTAATTTTCTCCTAATGAATATCCATCTAAATTTATATTACATGCAAATGTGATATAATTTAACAATTGGCCTTATATACCAAATAAATGTGTTTCTCTGACAGGATAATATTTAGTTTAGAAAAAATATAAATTTGAAAAAAATCTAATGAATTGATTTAAGACAAAATATAATTCTTAGCAGATCTAAGCACTGTGTTAAGTATTTGGAATCTAATATTATCTGTTTTCTGATATTATTACACAGGCAAATTAATAAAGGAAATAGACACATCGAAAAGTAACAACTATTATAAAATTAGATGTATTATATAGTAGTATAATGTAATAAGAAAATGCATCTGATTATACTTCTGTGAGTATCATAAAATATAATATAGGACAGGATATTTCAAGGTGTTTATCAAAGATGTGTAGAATTTTATTAGCTGAAAACTAGAAGAAAATTATCTAGGCCATGGAACTGTTGAAACAGAGACATTAGTTGTGAAGGAGCATTGCATGTGTAAGAAATAATTGAAATTTTTCAGGTGACTAGAGAATACATTTCATTAATTTAGTGATAGAACTAAGACAGTTATTTACACTGTATTTCAGAGGTGTCCAAAATAGGCTGAATGCCCACAAAAGAGTATTCTAGATGATTCATAATGGTTGGGGGAGAAAGTTAATATTTTTATTCAAAAATAAAACAAGTATTATTTTGGGATATTTTGTCATAAACTAATTCTAAAATACTTAGAGAAAGTCCAAAGACTAAACATAGCCAAAAATGATAATTCCAAAGAACAAAGATGGGGAGAGAAACTTGCCTCATTAGATTTGAGACATGCAATGTAAATTATAGGTATTAAGTCAGTTCTGATTTTGTGTAGAATTCGACAAATTGATTAAAATAACAGACTATAGAGCAAAGAGTTAGATGTATACTTTTATGTAAAGTCCTTTTATGATAAATATTTCTTTGTAGACAAATGTGGAAAGGATGAGCATTTCAATAAATTTGCTGGGGCAACTGATTTTCCATACAAAGAAAAAATGAACCCTGATCATACATGATCCACCAAAAAATAATTTTAGGAAAGAATATGAGTTCAGCTAGAAAGATTTCATAAGTGACACATAAGACATGGACATAATAAAGGGAATATTTGACTTTCTAAAGTGCATTTTATATAGTAGTTCATAATAAGCAAAGACATGATAAAGACAAGCAACAAATTTGGAGAAGTCATTTGGAGCAGTAACGATAAATAAAGGGTTAAATATAAAGAATAGGTATATTGTCTGAATTAGTAAAAGAATATAAATAATCTACTAGAAAACAAAAGGAAAAGAACAGAAATTTTGAAAAGATGAAGCAAAAAAGCATCAATTTAGAAAAACATGGTATTAACCATTAAGGAAATGCAAAGAAAAACCATTATGTCGTGTTAATTACTTCTTCAGAAAAAAATATCCAAGTCTGATGACACTAAGTGGGGCAAAGAGAGCCCTCATTTTCTACTGGTTTTGATAATATAGACAAGTAGAACCTGTTTGGATACAGTCTGGAATTATTTAATAATTATAAAAACATTTATACCCATGAATATTAGTATGTTGGTCCACATTTGTACAGCTTAGTAAGTAGTTGATTGCTGGCCTACATTCTGATAGGGTGCTGCCAGTGACATTACAGTGGTTAAATATTCTGAATATCATTCCTGCCCAAACTTTATAACAGAAAGTCTGTTCCCAGGTGAATATCTGTAAAGTCTTGCCATTGTCTAAAGCAGTGTCATAGCCCATCTTGGATGCTATAACAAAAATACCATAGACTATGTAGCTTATAAACAACAGAATTTATTTCTCATAGTTCTGGAGGCTGGTGGTCCAATATCAGGGTGCCAGCATGGGCGGGTTCTTTTGAGAACCGGTTTCCTTGTTCATTGATAACACCTTCTAGCTGAAACCTCACATGGCGGAAGGGAGGAAGGAGCTCTTTCAGGACTCACCTACAAGGGCACAAATCCTATCCATGAGAACTCCCCCCTCATACCCTAATCAAACCCCAAAGACTTCACTTCCTATACCATCATCTTGAGGGTTAGGATATCAACATACGAATTTTGGGGAGACACAAACATTCAGACTATAGCACATAGACATGTCCAAAAATTTTTATAGCAGTATTTTTTAATAATAGCAAACTTTGGAAACAAAGAATTGTCTAGAAAAGAACAGAAAATTAAATTATTGTATATTTATCTATTGTCATACTATACAAAAGAAATGTCACAGAAAAATGTGAACAGTGTGATATTTATATACACTACCCTAACATGGAAAGCAGCCTGATACGTTTAACATTCTGTCATGGGTGATAGTGTCATCCATGATGTGATACTTTTTCCTAAATTAAGATCAACTTTTGATAAAGATCCAAATCAAAGTACAAACTTATTTTAATATAAATGCATTCCTGGAAAATTCAGTGTATGTTAAAACTGTGCAAAAAATATTTCTATAGGTTAAATTAGGCTAGGATTTAGGATCAAATAATTATAAACCATTTTTCCCCTGCATAGCAACTGTGTATGTATTTTCTATATGTAAATGACTCTCCTGAGCACTTCAGGAAAGCTAGAACTAGAACTCCTGACCCTTGCCAACTGAATATCAATAAGGACCCCCAATCACTGTAGCCAAAAAAGTACACCTTTTCCAACATGACCTCACATGATTACCAGCCCCCTAGAGGATCACTGCACTAGTAACCAAGTAAAATCTAGGTGATTTAGGCTTTTTTAATGAACAGAATATGGCAAATAGTGATCCAGCTAGAGTGAAATGTCAGTACCCAAGAAAAGACCTATGGATAGGCTAAACGTTAGACTTCTTTCCTCAGACACTTTTTATTTTGGGGTTGCCGTGAGAATAAAACTGGAGAAGATATTTTACAGTTAACAAAAAATACGTGTAAGTTTGCCTCTCTGAGACTAATTTGTACTGGGCATTGCTTGACATCCATGGTTTGGTAGCTTGGAATGTAGGCAATAATACATCCTGAAGTTGTTTGAGCTAAATCATGCCTCTCTATATTATCTTGAGGCTTGGAGTTGCCAGGGTAATGGCAGGATGAGCGCTCCTTCTGGCAACAGCTAGATTTTCCACCTCCTGGGATGCAGTAAGTCTGGTCTGATAGTTCTAGAAAATTGTATATATTCCATAAAGCAAGGTTAAAAACTGAAAAGAAAATACTATGACATTATTTTTCTTCTTTGACAATAAAAATTACTTAAGGAAAATAGAGGGATGAAAATGATCAAGATGAAGACTGAAACATGAATAAAATTCACTTTTACACCATAGTAGTATCAGAATACATGCAGGAAAATTATAAAAACGAAAACTGAAATATGAAAAAAATGACTGCTACTCCCTAGGGATGACAGAATGGCAAGCCATCAAGAACATAAGTCTCTGATGACTTATTCTCTACCAGCCCTGGACAGCTGACTTCTGAATTTTTAACCCAGAGACTTAAACCTCATCAGTTTAAGTTTCTGTTATTTGAAATTTTATTCTTTCACTCATCGCCAAATTGAACCTTAATTAATATAGAATTCCATACCTGGACACAGCTTATTATAAATGACTATAGTCTACATTAAAAATGCTTCACTTAAACAAAAATCTGTGGTATTAACTTAGTAGGTAACACGGACTTAAGTTTGTAAGCTGACAAAGTGATAATCTTTATTGCTTTGTAGAAATATTTGTAGAAGAATATTTGATCAAAACTTCAGTCAGCAATACCATGGTGCTCTGGTCTGGATGTTGACTGCTTCTACTAGATTTTTGCAAACTCCTAGAAATAGTCAGTTTATAGACAGAGATGAAAGGAATATGTCTGCTCAGGGTGATCTCTGTTCTACAATCTAAGTTTTGCTGTTTTAAAACCATCTGTATCCCAAAGAGAAATGATGATAATCAGTTGCTCATAATGGTGTCCTTAACATCACGGTCCCCATACATTTTTTAAACACCTACATAAATAGTCCCATACCAGGCATCAGGGCCAGTATAGCGGCAAAGATCTGATTAAGAGTGTCATTTGCTTCAGATGACCACAGAAGAGCTACCAGTCAGGCTGTGGTGATGGTGGCCATGATACTAAGCCCAGTAAGTAAAAGACCAGGGTCTTCAGGCTTTATGTCTGTATAGTATTTGCCTATGGTTGCCCATTTGCAGAACTGCCCAGAAGCAAAACAACTGAAGTCTGGAAATTTTGTGGAAATTTATTGCCACAGAGATAAAAAAGTCTAACTTGAAATATTCCATAGTTGTTTAATCCCTGAAGAAACTCTTGGGCTCTCAAAAGGGAACATATGTATATGTATAACTGATTCACTTTGTTATAAAGCAGAAACCAACACACCATTGTAAAGCAATTATACTCCAATAAAGATGTAAAAAAAAAAAGTATAAAAAAGTCACCAATTTATATACTTAAAATTTGTGAATGATATGTAAATCATACTTCAATAAGCATAAAAGATAAAGGCATTAAAAGAAAAAAAAAACAAAAATAAACACCAGCAGGATAGAGGCCATAAAGGCTTTGTAGCCACCAAGACAATCATGTGCTCAACGCCCACTTCTTATTCTTCTGTGTGGGTTACTGAGGATAAAGACCTTCCCAAAAAGCAGAGTCATGGTCCCTGGAGGACGCTGGTGAAAGGAATTTCTTCCCAGAAAAGAAGCAGGCAGTGCCCAATGGGCTAAGTGAGAAACTTCGTCCCCTGCACAGAAAGGGATCTTTACAATTTCAGCTCAGTGGAATTTGAGGGGACTCTACGTAATGCACTGTGGTAACCTAAATGGGAGGGAAGTCCAAAAGGGAGGGGATATCTGTATGTGTATGGCTGATTTATTTTGTTGTGCAGTGGAAGCTAACCCAACACTGTCAAGCAACCATCCTCCAATAAAAATGAATTTTTTAAAAAAGGGCTATGGATCCGTGACTGCTCTGTTTCCCATACTCCTTTCCGCCAAGTAGCTCTTGCCAGGTGCAGTTGTTTTTTTTTTTTTTCTTTGTGTTAGGGACAATAATATGTCCTTTATTATAGGTCACAAGACCATGAAGAGTTACAGCTTTTGACGAGAAGGCTAAATATAACCCTGAGATCATGAGCTTTGAGCTGAAAGCAGTAACTGGATTGTGTGTCTTCCTTCGGGAGGCGAGTATAGGCATTTACGGGTATCCAAATAGAGAGGTTATGTCAGAGATTGATAGTTGTTCCACAATATCTGTTCTCTTTTGTTCTATGAAAAAAACCTCAAATTTTTTTGTGGGCATGTGGCTGCCCAAAATAAGAGTCCATTTCTTAGTTTTCTTAGCAGCTGGATGTAGTCATGTGACAAAGTTCTGGCCAATTGTATGTGAGCTGAACTTCCATGAAGCATTCTTAAAACCAGGGCAATGCCCTCCTCTTCCCTTTCTGACTTCCTGATGGCTAAGGGTGGGTATGAAGCCTGGAGCTGCCACAGTCATTCTGAAGCATGAGCATAACTGTCAGAGCTTAGTTAGGACAGAACTGGAGGGTAGAAAGCTTTTGGTTCTTTGACAACCTTGTGAACTGCCATAATCAGCCACAGAAGAGTAATTTCTGGACAGGAGAGATTTTTTTAAAAAGTGGTTTTCTGCAATTTCCAACCAAATAGTAAACAGTATTCCTTTTGGTTTCTCATGATTCAGATAGTTTCTGAAGAAATTCTTTTAGAAGTACCAGCAGGAGACAGCTACTTGAAACAATTTGACATGTGGTAGTTCTATTTTCAGTTTTTTAAGGAACCTCCATACTGATCTCCATAGTGGCTGTATCAATTTACATTCCCACCAACAGTGCAAGAGTGTTACCTTTTCTCCACACCCTCAGCATTTATTGTTTGTAGATTTTTTGATGATGGCCATTCTGACTGGTGTGAGATGATACCTCATTGTAGTTTTGATTTTCATTTCTCTTTTCATGTGTTTGTTGGCAATCTGTATATCTTCTCTGGAGAAATGAGGTGTGGGATAGGGAGGGTGGGAGGGAGATGCAAGAGGGAGGGGATGTGGGGATGTATGTATACATATAGCTGATTCACTTTGTTAGACAGCAGAAACTAACACAACATTGTAAAGCAATTATACTCCAATAAAGATGTTAAAAAAAAAAACCAATTTGACATCAGTTCGTATTTATAAACTTCAGCTACCATTTGCTTGGAGCATTTATTCAGGATATATAAATGAGGAGTGACAGAAATCCTGTGGCTATTACTAGTAAGCAGTTTTGAAAAGTTCTGATTTTCATTATATTGTGCTAAACCACAAAAAACTCTATCGCTGAGATACTGTGTCATCCAAAGTGGAAGAAAAGTATTGGGCTGAAGAGGATTTGTGTGTGCTTTTATATTTTCCTCATTTAGTAAAATGTACATTGTCCTGACTATTAATTTTGTATGATGAGTTCCAAAAACAGAATATAAATATGTAACAAAGTGATGGTATTTTATTAAAATATTTATCTACTTTCCAGCGGTAAATAAATGCTTAAAGCATAGAACAATCCTTATACGCTCTCCACCGTATTATTCTACTCGACCACATTTCTTCTTTTTGGGCTGCCTGTTTATTTTATTATTTTTTTTTTTTCTAGTCTCAGATTCTTACTCTAGCTTCAGGGTGATAATGACTCTATGGCTCTACGAATAGTCAAAATGGAACTGACAGTAGCAGGTATTATATTTAAAAACACAATATAGCACAATATAAAATTTCATAAAAAACTCAGATGCTTCTCCACTTATGACTTAGATGGCTCAACTTCAAATTGGATAGGGCAGAGCAGTTTAATAAGCAGCCTTGTGAACAAAATCACTATAAATATCACTGTTTTGCTTGCCCAGAAAATTCATACTGCTGGTTTTAAAAGTTCTTCTGGCTCTCAAATGAAATTGTTTTTGAAAGTTCAAGTAAGTCTTTTCACAACTCAGAGGCTTCAAAATAATAATAATATGATGAAGAATGGGAGAAGAAAAATATAGGTATACCATAGTCTGTTTTTATTTCATTTATATCTGTGTATACTGATTGGATGCATATACCTAGTTTATAAATAAGATTCTTCCCCTGGAATTTTTGGTAGCCAACAATGGATGTGATTTGTGATTTTTTTGAGATTTTATTTGATGTAGTTTATAAGTGTTATAGTTATGGCATATAGAAGTCAAAATTATGAAACCATACTTTTAAATTCAGATACACTTAATATTAAAATTGAAACCAAAAGTCAGACAATTTTCAGTAGCAGATTCCTTGAGAGAACTGGAATCAATGTTTTTAATACAAGTGCTTTGATGCTTATATGCATGTCCTTGTAGGAATTTGTATTTATTAATTTTTTTAAATAAGAAATTTATTTTGAATTTACTCATTAGCCTTATAATTGTCAATCTAATAATTAAATCTCAGATCTCATACTAACTAAATCATCCAATAAAATACTGTTTATATTTTCTTGGTATTGGAAGAAATGCTTACTGCTCTTCTATCAAGTGTCAGTTGTAGTGAAAATTTAAAAATTTTGACAATAGAAAATACATTTTTAAAAGACCATACAGACCTTCCACTTTTGCTTAATAAATGGAGACATGGGATTCCTTGGGATTGCAGGCTCTCCTTGACAGAATATAGTAGTATTTCTTAAACTTTAGGTTAAGTTGAGGAGCATAAAAAATGAAGATTCTCTGGCAACAACCATACTGACTGACTGAAATTTTTATTCCATGGACCAGAAATCTGCATTTGCACAAGCTCTCAGAGTTATCATGAGGTCCACTGAAGTTAAAGAATAATCATATTAAAATGCAGGATCATCTTTTGTTGTTGTTTTTTCTCTTGTCATTTCATTCTCTTCGGACCAGCACCACTTAAGCACTGTAATATCTGCCAGGAGAAGACAGATCGGGTCACACACTTTGCTGCTCATGTGCTGTGTGTGCCCCTGTGTTAGTATTTCCTCTTCTTTATTCCCTCCCGTCTACCTGCTATTACACATTTATTATGAAACACACTGAAAATAGGATGTAACTTGACTGTAGCTGGGGGAAACCTCTCTGATCCTAGGGGCATGACAAGCCTCACACAAAGAAGGCTTATTTGATAGTGGAAGTTAAAAAAGTATATATAGTGTTCATATCTTACCTCTCTATTCCTAGTATGTTGCTTATACATATACTCACCAAATTTCCTTTTAAAAATATCTTAAAGTATCACAAGTTGTCATAAACTCTTACACTTATCACTCAGCATAAATTTATCAAGGCTGATGCATTATATCTTATCTGAACGTTACATCCTTTAACTTTAGGTCTTTGAATTAATTTTTTTTTTTTTTTTTTTTTTTTGCGGTATGTGGACCTCTCACTGTTGTGGCCTCTCCCGTTGCGGAGCACAGGCTCTGGACGTGCAGGCTCAGCGGCCATGGTTCACGGGCCCAGCTGCTCTGTGGCATGTGGGATCTTCCCGGACCGGGGCACGAACCCGTGTCCCCTGCATTGGCAGGCGGATCCCCAACCACTGCACCACCAGGGAAGCCCTTTTGAATTAATTTTAAATCTCATGTTTATATTCTTATTTTTAAAAATTAAACTTTAATTCCTATTAAAAGATTAATGCAGAGAAATCTATAATTCAAAAAGAGCCATGCACCTCTGTCCACTGTCCACTGCAGCATTATTTACAATAGCCAAGATATGGAAGCAACCTAAACATTTAAATGACAGATGAATGGATAAAGAAGATGTGGTACATATATACAATGAAATATTACTCGGCCATAAAAATGAATGAAATAATGCCATTTGCAGCTACATGGATGGACCTAGAGATTATCATGCTAAGTGAGGTAAGCCAGACAGAGAAAGACAAATATCACATAGTATTGTTATATATAGAATCTAAAAAAAACAAACAAAAAGAACAAATGAACTTATTTACAAAGCAGAAATAAACCCACAGACATAGAAAACAAACTTATGGTTAACTAAGGGGAAAGGGGTGGGGGAGGGATAAATTAGGAGTTTGGGATTAACATACACACACTAGTATACATAAAATAGACAACCAACAAAGACCCACCACATAGCACAGGGAATTATTCTCAATATACTGTAATAATCTATAAGGGAAAAGAATCTGAAAAAGAATATATATATATATATACATAACTGTACACTGTGCTGTACACCTGAAACTAACACAACACTGTAAAACAAATATACTTCAAAAAAAAGACTAATGCTTTTATAATTTATGCCATTTTAGTCTTTAAAGATATTTTTCATCCTATTTTTCTTTTTTCTATAATTTTTCAACGTTTTATTCTCCATTTATAATTTAAAAAATACTTTGCCATCTTTTATGTTTTCCTTTTATGTGTACACATTGATTTTTGTTTTTTGGTCCTTGTTTAGTATTCTGGTTTTTGTTTTTAATAAAGGGTGGCAAGAAAGAACACCACAGCAGTGGTGGCAAAGAAGACAGATGACAGTGAATTAGAAAGTCTTTCTTCCTCAGGTTTTCTCAGCACACAGCTCTTTGGCTTTTTCTTAGTGTTTTTGCAAGACAATAATATACTTAAAAAAATCACTATGACTGTAGACACTCACTGTTCATCCCCACTGCATTTCTTCTTGCAATTGGAACATCTGTTTATTAATAGAGTGGTTTTTCTCAGATATTTCAGCCTGTCTAATCATTACAAATACAGCATCATTGTCAAACTCCATTCTCTTCAATAAGCACAGTGAAGATTATAAAAGTTGGCAAAGTATCTCCAAAAAGGTCTTACATGCAAAATATTTTAAAGACATGTTCTATCAAACATTCAATCAAAGATATAACTGACGTTATTTAAATTATTAGACCTCTTGTGAGGGAGGAGAGACAAATCTAGCCAATTTTACTGGTTTGTTTTTCTTTCCCTTTTTAGTAGTTTAGTGGAGAAATGGTTCAGCAGGTTTGAATTGAATCAAGAGGAAATTAGGCTGACTCCAGCCACTGAGAGATTAAGGATTCAAGAGAATCCTTAATATTCAGGAGGTTACTTCCTGGATCAGGGACTTACACTGTTTCATGATTCCTAATGCTTCCTACCCCAATCGGTATACATAAATAGATGATTAGGGAGCCTAGTGTTTCTCAGTCAGGATACCGGTCGTGGTCCCTGCAGACAATCTGCGAGTAATGAAAATTTGGGAGTTTGTGTATGCTCTACTGACTTATTACTAGTAACATGTTTTGCAAATAAACCCATTCTGTATGTGCACTGTGCAGTGCTACTGGTGCACACTCAGACCCATTTATACAGATGAAAGGAAAAGATGAACTTGCCTGAGGCTGAACTGCTAAGCCAAGCCTTTCAGAGCACAGGTGAGACCAGTCAGGACCTGAAACCCTCAAGGTATGGAGACTTAGTCTCCACTGATTGACAACCATTTTGATAGAAGGCGGGGCGGTAAAGCAGGATGGGAGACTGAAGTTCTCACAGGCCAAATAGTGGCAACTTCTGAGCCAGAACCCCAGTCCCTGATATATTAGAGAAGCAATCGATACTGTCTCCAACAAGTAGATTAAAAACCTGTCACCCAGAGGTAGAATGCTGGGTATTTCCCAGATGAAGTGGTGCTACCACTGCTCTTGTCCCTGTAAGATTCTCCCAATAAAAGCTACACCTGGATTATATGCTGTGTCATCATCTGCTACTGTTTGCTTGACACAAATATCCCCAAATGTATATACCAACATGTTAATTCAATCAGTGCTTCTAGCTGTCAAAACCTGAAATGAATGTCTGACAGTGAAAAGCTAATGATAAATAACCATGCATTCATTCATAAAATGCTATAAAGTCATTAAAATAATGTTAGACACATACTTATCGGATTCTAAGTAGAATCAGATTCTACAAACTATTAGAAAACTAGTTTGTGTTTTATGAGTCCATTTATATAATTACAGAGAGTTATATACCCAGATATTAACACTTGTCTGTACACAGATTTCCATTTTACCTGTGTTTTCTAATGTTTTACAATAAGCATGGAATACTAGTAGAAACTGATAGGATATTTTCCTAATGGTAATTTAACTAAAAAATATTTTTTGGGCTTCACTTTCCTGGTTTGCCTAAGATTATTCCAGTTTTAGCACTGAAAGTCCCAAGAAGCCTCATCAGCTTCCAGCAAACCAGGTGGTTGGTTATCCTATATACACAGCTCCGTTAATAAACATTCCAGGTACATAGAAGGCACTTACTAAACATTTGTTGAATAACTTACTACTAAGTTAATGAAATAATCATCTCTGGAAACTGAAGTAACATGATCAGAAGTAGATCCAACAAACCCTATTTAAGACCAGAGATTAGTGTAACATGTGTGACCCAGAATACCTGGCGTTCCCAAGACCTCTGTTCCTCATTCTTCTCCCAGACATATAGCTACATCACTTTTGCCAGCCTGCCTTGCAAGGTAAGTTCTGACTGTGTGACTGAGTTTGGGGTAACACACTGTGAACATTAGTGATGTGCTCTGTGCTGGGCCCTGGCCCATACAGACCTTTTGTAAATTCTGCCATGTTTTCTTGCCCCAACTTTTGCCAGAGGCAGAGTATCTAGTACCTACATGCTGAGTATGTAGCTCTAGCAGAGGGCTCTGAAGTTCCAGGTAAGGGCCAAGCCCAACTTCAAGGGAACATGGGTCCCTGAATGACTGCAAAATGCCACAAGCAAATCAAGAAAAAAAAATAGACTTTACGTGAGAAAAAAAAAAAGGATTTTTGTTAACTTTAGTTACTGACTTTTAGGGCTTAATTCAGAAACCACAGTTATTTATCAAATGCAGTAACCATGTTACATAGTATCTATGGTTTGTTGCATATGTTCTTTTACACAAGTCCATTTTAACAAACTATATAATTGTCACAAAACTGTATATTCATACATTCTTAATGAGCCATTCTTCTTACTATTTTAAAAATATTTCCCCATTAATTAAGGGTAAATACGTTTTAAAAATAAAATCCTAGTTAAACTTAAAACTTTTGCACGTAAGAGGAAACCATAAACAAAACAAAAAGACAACCTTCAGAATGGGAGAAAATATTTGCAAACAAAGCAACTGACAAGGGATTAATCTCCAAAATATACAAACAGCTCATGCAGCTCAATATCAAAAACACCAAACAACCCAATCAAAAATGGGCAGAAGATCTAAATAGACATTTCTCCAAAGAAGACATACATTTGGCCAAAAATCACGTGAAAAGATGTTCAACATCATTAAATGTTAGAGAACTGCAAATCAAAACTACAATGAGGTATCACCTCATACCAGTCAGAATGGCCATCATCAAAAAAATCTACAAACAATAGATACTGGAGAGGGTGTGGAGAAAAGGAAACCCTCCTACACTGTTGGTGGGAATGTAAACTGGTAAAGCCACTATGGAGAACAGTATGGAGGTTCCTTAAAAAACTCAAAATAGAGCTACCATATGATCCAGAAATCACACTCCTGGGCATATCTCCAGAGAAAACCGTAATTTGAAAAGATACATACACCTCAATGTTCATTGCAGCACTATCTACAATAGCCAGGACATGGAAGCAACCTAAATGTCCATCAACAGAGGAATGGATAAAGAAGATGTGGTACATGTATACCATAGAGTATTACTCAGCCATAAAAAAAACAAAATAATGCCATTTACAGCAACATAGATGGACCTAGAGACTATCATACTGAGTGAAGTGAGTCAGAGGAAGACAAATACATGATATCGTTTATATGTGGAATCTAAAAACAGGGTACAAAGGAACTTATATATTGTACAAAACAGAAATAGAGTCACAGATGTAGAAAACAAACTTATAGTTACAGTGGGGGAAAAGGAGGGGGAGGGATAAATTGGGAGATTAGGATTGATACATACACACTACAATATAGAAAATAGATAACTAAGAAGGACCTACTGTATGGCACAGGGAACTCTACTCAATACTCTGTAATAACCTATATGGGAAAAGAATCTAAAAATGAACAGATATATGTATAACTGAATCACTTTGCTATATAGCAGAAATTAACACAACAGTGTAAATCAACTATACCTCAATAAAAATTTTTTTAAAATCCTAGTGAAATTTCTGATGGTCCAAGTAAGTATATCAGGAAAGCATTACTTTTTACCTTTGTAAGTGATGTTTCATCAGGACTATTAACAACTAGGTATCACTCAGCTTACAAACACACAAATATGTACATGCTTACAAACACGAATGTTTTTCATTTATATAGAAACCTAAAGAAGTTTCTAAGCTTTCACTGAATTTATACTTACAGGATTACTGGAACTTGCCATTGTCTTAAGAACAAACTGGCTTTCCTAATCAGAATAGATATTTACTTTCAATTGAAATATGTGATTATGTGATCTATGAGAACAGTTTACAAGTAATGAGAGTTAATATTTTCCCTTTCTGCTTTTACTTTTTCCAAAAAGTAAAAATAGTTGGCCCTGTATCCTTATTTCCATACACCTATGAAACTGACCTTGTAATTATATTTTAATTTAACAATGAGAAACTTAATTCAAGTTTATGTCTAAAGAGTATAAGTGGAACTGTTTTCATCTTATCTGCCCAATTAGATCAACATAGTTAGACAGGATAATTTGTGCAATTTTTATCTAATGATATGCAGAAATCCATGGATTCTCAGATCTTGAAATGTTTACAACATTGCCCACTTAAAAAGAGCAGCTACATCATTAAGGTCATGATAAATTAAATGAGACAATTTAAATGTATTAAAAGAGCCACGTTGCTATCTATATATGGTATCATAGGTGCTAAACTGAATGACTCCTCTTTTTGTGCGTCCCTTGAATTTGATGTTGAGATTTGATTTCCATAAAGGCTAGCTATTTTGCCCTTTGTCAAGTTCTCTAGTTAAAAGGTTGTCTGCCTCATTTCCATAAATAAAAAGAACGTGCTTTTAAAGTTTAACTAGATTATTTTAAGGGCAAAAAGTGAATGTAACTGTGGTTTTTCAAACAGCTAGATTGATTGATCAACAATTATAAGTGTTTTTATGTACCACTCCCCTTTTTGTTAATTTTTTATTGTTTTTAATGATTGAAATTAAGGAAAATATATAAGTAGTGATTTTCAAATCTGAGCTCTAATCAAATGATTTAATCAAGTAAAATTGAACACAATGCAATAATAATCAAGATGAGTAACTTTACAAGTACAGCTATGGTTATTTTTATTGTTATGTAAATATATTTTATATTTACCAGTAGGAACAACGGAGATGAGTTGTATTCTGTAATAATAAAATGAAATTTAGAGAAAAACTCAAAAATCCTTGGTCAGGACTTGCTCACATAGAGGGCAACTTCATTAAATTTATGAATTCTTAACATTTACTTCATCACAAATAGATTTATTCTTACACCATTAGCCTATTCGTAAGCATGAATTGTAAATATTTATTTTTAAATGATTAACAATTATATCATTTACATTGGCTTTCCTAGTATTTACAATACACTTAATTTATCATACCGTATTTCACATGGGACCTCAGTGAATTCAACGGTCTTTATATCCGCATACGGGCATGTCTATCAGGTTGTTAGGGTGATGGTCACTACAATGTGTTTATGTTGTGTTGTCACTATCATTACCTTAGTGTAGCTCTTATTTCAACGTCTTCTGATGGTCAGCTATTCTTGCCTTGTGTTCAGAGTAGGGGCTGGGGTCCTGAGGGTTTCTCTCCATTTGACTGCTGCCCCTCAGCTTTTATCTGACCACAGACAGGGTCTCTCTTCATGCTATTGGCCCTCCTCCGCAGGTAGATTCAGTGTTGTCTGCTACTTGATGCAGAGCCTGTGATGGGGACAGGGGTGTTCTCTGTTGTCATGGTACAGCTACAGTCTTAGGTGGAGTCACAGTTCTCAGGACTGATGTAATTTTGAGCCTTCCCCTTCCTTCAGCCCAAGGCAGTCAAACCCAAATACTTCTGCTTGGTCTTGGGCATCAGATCCCTAACCCCCATACACAGAGAGAAGACCACTGCTTGGTTTAGGTACCGGATCCTTTGTCTAAGATCCTTTGCTGTCCCTTCTCCGGGAGCGGCATTTTTTTTTCTTTCTTCCTCTGAACTTCAAAGGAAATTTGACTTTATCTTGGGAGCCAGAGGGTTGCCTATTTGTCCTACAGAAGTAGATCAGTTTTGTTTTTACTCATCTCTTAGAATCAATTATGGGTTTTTTGTATTTTTCTCTCCTGGGTTTTGAAAGACAGAGAATTTGCAGCTTCTCCCTCCACAGCTTAAGAATTTTACTTCTTAGAAGAAAAGGTCATAGGTATACGAGTGGGGCTTTGTGCTTATCCTCTAGGGACCACCCATCACCTACTGAACAGCTGTTCCACCCAGGGAAGCTCTCTATGGACTCCTGCACTGTCCAGTCTTTTGCATAAGCACTCAGTGGAAAACCACAGAAGAGAGCTTTGTGAGGGTTTGGAATCCTCATCTTGACGTGATACACTCCAATTTTTGCACACTCACATGACAGCTCAACCTTGGCTTTAACGTGTTTTTAAATTTTTAGCTGATTTCTTCTAATTTGGTTTTAAGATAGCTACCTTTTAATAGCTAAGCTTTTAATTTAAGATAGCTAAGCTTTTAATTTGGTTTAAGATAGCTAAGCTCACTTCGCTCTGGCAAAATTGAAATGTACCCTGACACTATTTCAATGACTTCTCCCTCTTAGGAAGTCAGGGTATTCTGCTGTCCTCTGAAGTCAACTCTCTGATGTGCTCAAGGTAAGTTATAATCAGAAACAGGCACACAAAGAGGAAAGACCACATGAGGACACTGCAAGAATGCAGCTGTCTGCCAGACAAGGAGAGAGGCCTCAGAAGAAACCAACCCTGCTGACACCTTGATCTGGTTAGATTACTGGAAGCAACATCATTTAAAATGTTGTATGCCTTAAATCTCTGGTTGCTTTTTAGTTTTGTTCTTTTTCTCTCATTCTAGCAACTTGATTATGATGTGTCTTCACGTGCTTTTCTTCATGTTTCTTCTGCTTGGAGTTTGTTGAATTTATTGACTTATTGAATATGCAGGTTTGATAGTCAGAATAATGAGCCCCCAAGGATATCCAAGTCCAAATCCAAAGAAACTGTTAATATGTTCCGTTACGTGGAAAAGGGGGATTAAGGTGGCAGATGGAGTTAAGGCTGCTAATAATCTGACTTTAAGGTAGGGAGATTATCAAAGATCATCCAGAAGGGGCCACTGTAATGTTAATATTAAAAACAAAATGGAGAACAGATTTAAGAATTTCCTGAGCAGACACAAGTATTTAAGCCATGTAAGCAAAAGTAAATCTAGTTTATTTCATGAACATAAATGAAACTTATGTTATTTCTTGTAAATGTCTCTGATCATCATAAAAGCAATTTTAGTCATCTCCCTAAAAATGGTATGAGATAGTCATGTTTAACCAGTCCGCTGCCATCTGGAAACCCCCATGGGAATAGCCAATCATTGTACAGATTAAACAACTTCTTCATTTTCATTTTATAGTCATCCTGCAACTTCATGCCCCTGAACTCCAAAAGTTTTTATTTTCGAAAGTTCCCAGTTTGTGAACTGTTCTTATATGCAAAATAAACCCTTACTAAATCCTATTTATTAATTTAGTGGCTTTATTTTTTTACTATTTGTGGATTTGGGGCAGTAATTATAAGAGTCCTTAAAAGTGGAAGCTGGGGAAAGAAGAGTCAGTATCAGAGTGATGCAATGTGAAAAACCTTCACTGGCCATTGGTGGCTTTGAAGATGGAAGAGGGGCACCTGCCAAGGAATGCATGCAGCCTCTAGAAGCTGGAAAAGGCAAAAAATAACCTGATTGTAGAGCCTCTACCTGATTGTAGAAAAAGAAATGTGATACTGCTTACACCTTGATATCAGCCCAGTGAGGCCAATTTTGGAATTCAGATCACTACTAATTTAAGATAACAAATTGGTGTCATTTTAAGCCACCAAGTTGTGATAATTTATTACAGCAGCAGTGTGAAACTAATACACTGGGTTTATATTTCTTCAAAAATACATCCATTTTTCTTCAAATAACATATTCAAATATATTCAATATATTTTTCACTTTCCTTCCCCCACTCTCTCCTCTTCTTCTGGGATTCCGGTTGTATGACGTTAGTCCAACTGATATTAACCCACAACTCATTGGTGCTCTTTTCACTGTTCCTTTTTCTTTGTTTTAGTCTGTTTTCTTGTCAGGCATCTACTTGGATAGTTTCTTTTGTGATGTCCTTTAAGCACAGTAATTTTTCCTTCTAGAGTGTTCAGCGTGCTGTTACCCCATTCAGTGTACTTTTCATTTAAGATATTATATTTTTCACCACTAGTAGTTTCATGTCTCCCCTCCTCACGTTCATGTTTCCATCTACTTTCTTAAACATATGGAGTATACTCACAATAGGGGTATTAATATCCATGTCTCTCTGTTCTCTATCATCTGGGTTATTTCTAAATATGTCTGTTTTTGTTGATTTTTATCCTGGTTATGGGTCTATCTGTCTACTTCTGTAGATGACTGGTGATTTTTTATTGGGTGCTGGCCATTTTAGATTTTACTCTGGTTGGTGCCAAATTTTGTTATACTTAAAATATCATGGACTTTATTCAGGTTTAGTTAATTTACTTCTAATATATTTAATTCTTTTTTACAAAGTTTTATTGGAGTATAGTTGATGTACAGTGTTGTGTTAGTTTCAGGTGTACAGCAAAGTGACTTAGTAATACATATACATATATCCACTCTTGTTTTTTTTTTTTAGATTCTTTTCCCATACAGGCCATTACAGAGTACTGAGTGGAGTTCCCTGTGCTATACAGCAGGTTCTTATTAGTTATCTATTTTATATATGGCAGTGTACATGTCAACCCCAATCGCCCAGTTTATCCTCCCCACCTTATCTCCTGGTAACCATATATCCGTGCCTCTACTTCTGTTTTATAAATAAGTTAATTTGTACACTTTGTTTTAGATTCCACATATAAGCGATATCATATGATATTTACTTCTTTAGAGAGCTCCTGTTAAGCTTTGTTAGGGGAGGTCCAGAGCAGCCTTTACTTGAGTGCCGATTTTATACATCAAGTAAAACAAAAATATTCTGAACATTCTATGAGGTGCCACATGATTGAGGAGGTTTTTCTCTCTGGTTGATTGGAGCATGATCTAGTCACGATCTCATGAGAGCACCAGGGATTATCCTGCCAACTTGTTCTCTGTCCCTCCTTCCCTGGCCAAGGAAATTTCCTTCCATTCATGCATAATTCAGAACTCTTCTCAGGACCCAAGTGGACAGTTAAATGCAGATCTCCTGAGCTCCTCTCTTTGTGCAGTATCTTCATCTCTACTACGTTTCCCTCTAAATTCGACCCATCTAAGCTTCTCTGAACTCAGTCTCCTCAACTCAGCAAGCCCCCCAAACTCTGTGTGAGTTCTCCCTCTCTGTTTTGTAACATGGAAATTCTCTCTAGGCAATAACCTGGACAAATGGAGGGTTTACCAACTTCATATCCCTTTTCTCCAGAATCAATTTCCTGTGTTGCCTGTTTTCTAGCATTTGAAACTGTTTATCATACCTGTTTTTGATTTTCTATTTAAAGGAGAAGGGCAATTCCAGCCCCTACTATTACATGGTGGCCAGAAGCACAAATGCAGAATATTTTTCTTTCTCTGTCCTCTATTTATCCAGGAAATATAAACTAGTTTCAAATAGCCTAAACAGAATGAAATTAAAATAACAAATCTAAATGTTACCAAAAGTCTTAGTATATATCAAAACCAACAAAACAATTCCATTTTTTAAGAAAAGTCTAGATTAGAAACTGGAAAAATGTACTACTCTAAAGTAGCACATATATGCTAATTTATATTACAGAATATATTTTATTAATAAGCCCCAAGAGTACATTTATTTTCCAAGAAGAGCATAAATGATATACAGTGATACATTAAAAAACATTGAATTATGAATGAACAAAGAGTTCACTTAAGAGTTCACTTAGTCTCCAAATAATTTAAACCATGTCTATGTAAATAGAGAAACTCTATTAATATTGATTATTATCTAGAAGTAGACATCTAGTGGGGGCTATCAGCAAAATTATTTTATTTTGCAATTTTAATCACTATCGTGTAAGATAAATCTATTATAAAATAATAGCTATTTTGTACAATACATTATTGTAATAGCCATAATGAATAAAATAAAAAACAATTGTAAATAAATTGCGTTTAAAACTTTTTCATTTATAAGGCTATTTTTTTTCCTTAGGAAAATGGGGGCAAATTAACTACTTAAGCAATATCATTGACAAATAAAGTTAATAATTATTAAAACAAAAGCTAAGCTTTAGTTTTTCTTAAATTGTATTAAATACAATTATTACATTACAGAAACACAGGTAATAATCTCACCAATAAGATAATCTTACAAAACTGACACATTAGTTTTGTAGTTACCTCCCTTCTATCTTTTATGACTTGAATAATCAAAAGGTTATAAAAAATTCACAAACTCAGAAATTAGCATTGCAGACAGAAAAGTATAATTGTATATGAGATATTTTCCTATGAATATTAATATACAAATTGTTTATAGAGAAAAAAACCTTAACTTGTTTGAATCTTTCTATATTCTTAATTTCATTATGACTATATATGAACCAAAATGAAGAGACAATCAAACTAACTCAGTGGGATTTTAAGGCATACTACTTTCTAGCCATTGGACCTACACTGTAGCCAGTTGACTGACTCTTTTGATATTAAAAAAGTCAAAGAGCCATGGAATATAATGGTATACCACTATACCATGAATACTTTATCTGTAAAGATTTCCAATGTTTTGGCAATATCTAAACCTTTGTCAAATATTGAGTAGTGCTATAAATCTCATCTGAGCAGGAAGAGGAAATAATTTATTCTTACCATATATCTTGTTGATGAGTAGGCTTTTTTTTTTCTCTTTCTCTTTTCTGTTCATGAAAGTCTGTATTTTCTAGTGAATTCTGAATTTATTCACTAAAGGCAAATATTTGTGTTTTCAGACTGCTTGAAATGGAATTAGAAAAATTATTTTGGAAATCCTGAGGGGGAAGGTGGGGAGGTGTGAGGAGAAATGAGCCCCCATAAAAAAAAAACAAAGGATATTCTCAAGACTGAATATTCTTTACAGGGTCAGATTTGTCTTTTCCTTGACAATATATAATTGGTGCCAGATTCTTTTATAAATACTTTCCCTTCCAGAAAATGTTATCTTTGGCCAAAATACAATTTGCATTTCTACGGCATTATTTGAGGGAAGTTAATAAAGCTTTCATGAATGAAAATATATCATCCTCAGAGTTACACAAGTTTTATTATTCATACATATTCTCATTCCTATTATCTCATTTACTTAAAAAACACTGCAACCTCCATCCTGGTGGTGTTTCCATCCTTTCTCTTAGATCACTATCTCTGGGGGGAGCAAGCTGCCATATTTGAGCACCTCTATGAAGAGGGCTTCATGGTGAGAACCTGGAATCTCCAGCTGGCACCAGAGAGGATGGAAGCCTTGCCAAAAATCACAAGTGGATCTCTCTACCTCAGTTGAGTCTCAGGTGACTATAGCCACATACTAGATAGATTTTCACCTCATAAACGACCCTGAGCCAAAACCCCCAGCTAAGCTGCTCCTGTATTCCTGACCCTTAGAAACTTTGAGATTGTAGAGGTCTGTTGCTTTAAGCTCCTAAATTTGGGGATATCTTTTATGAGTCAGTAGATAACTAATATAACTCATAACTAATTTATAAAGAAACTGAGGGTGAGAAGAATTAATTGACTTCCCAACATTACTCAGGCAGCCAGTGACTATGTTAGACACTCATTCTTGCCTAAAAATATCAATTTCTCCCACCGTATCCCTTCCTAATATAAACCCAATAAAATTGTGCTTCAGAGAAAAATAAGCCTTTCACAAAACCCAGGCAATGATTCTTAATTAAGCTAATACCTCATGGTAATTCTATTTCCTTTACGTTGACTGGTTGAAATTTTAGAGAAAAGGATGTGGCAAAATACTAGCAAACAAGAGGATGTCTGATGAAGAGCATCTGAGTCAGGATATTTTTCTGATTAAAAAGAGGTGCTAGGGTAGAAAAGCTTCTTTTACTTTTGCTTGACATTGTCATACGTGCATCCAATACCTGAAAGCACAGCAGATATCTTAGGGACATTGAGAAGTGGCAGACTTGCTACAGATTAAATGTTTGTGGTTCCCCAAAATTCATATATTGAAGCCCTAACTGGAGTATGATGGTACTTGGAGGTGGGGCCTTTGGGAGGTAATTAAGTTTAGATGAAGTCATGAGAGAGGGGCCCCCATGATGGGATTCGTGTCCTCATAAAAAGACAAGACGACAACCTAGAGACATTTAGTTTTGTGTATCAACAAAGCTTGTGTCTCAATTTTAAATCATAAATACAAATGTGGCTTCATCCTTAATTTTTTTTCAGTGTGGAAGATTAAGATAAAAGAAAAAAAAATCCCCATAGTCACGAGGACCATGAACATAAGCTGTGTTACCTACGTGAAGCTCACAGGGAGTGATAATAAAAAATAGAGGAGGGGGCTTCCCGCGGAGCAACTAAGCCCGTGAGCCATGGCCGCTAGGCCTGCGCGTCAGGAGCCTGTGCTCCGCAACGGGAGAGGCCACGACAGTGAGAGGCCCGCGTACCGAAAAAAAAAAAAAAAAAAAATAGAGGAGGAACTATTTAGACTTCCAAATCCACTGACTAAATGATGTATACATCATGTATACAATGATGTATCCCTAAAGAATTTATATTTTTGAGTGTAATTGATAGTGAGTATAAATTAACTCATTTAATAGGCCATTGTGTCCTTTAGTTGTTTTTCTTAGCGATAAGTTTCATTAATATACAAGCAGTTATCTCTCATGCCTCTCCAAAGCTCTGCTCCTATGCTGAGTTTCCTTGCAGTATCAAATTACCACAAACTTGAAAAAAACAAACAAGTAAAGCCCAAAATATGAATTGACATTAGAACTATAACATAATTCAAAATGGATAAAATATTGAATACAATCCACTATGTTAAATAAATACATGAATTAATTAACTCAACCTATGGATTGGTTTTCTGAGCTAGAGACCAGGACAAATATAACAGTGTTAATAATGAAAGATCTAATATTTAAATAAACCTGTACTAAGCTAAATAAAGTCCTGTGTTTCTAGATCAAAAAAGCTCACTGAAGAGCAGGCAAAGTAAATGAAATAATACAAACATTTACACATAATGGGCAAAACATTTAAATTTAAAACTGAAGAAAAAATATAGCCAGAGATTTGCCAAGGAAACATACTAAGTTTTCATTAGGACTATCCTCCAGAACACTTCCATCCAATAGACCACAGCACAAAATATCTAGTGTTCTAAAGGAAGAAAGATTACAAAGTAAGAATTTGATAAGCAAGTAGACATTCATTCTCTAGTTAACAGGCCATTTTTGTTATGCAAAATCATTTAAAAATTGTCTAATAACAATCCTCCGTAAAAACAACAAACATGGAGTTTCAGGCAGTGTAAAACTTAACTGCTCAACCATTTAATTTTTTAAAAAAATGCTTTGCGTGTGGACTGCATGTAATCATGCAATTTTGTGGAATCCTGGAGATCCACAGTACAAAGGATGTATGATATTATGTTGCCCTCCTACTGGAAATGTATTTAACTTCATTAAATATTTAAGGTATGGTTAAGTGTTACAAAGCTGCCATTAAACTTTGACTAATATGACTCAATAACTTAAAAATTCTAAACTTCTGGATAATGATATAATTAATAGAATGGCTCTTTAAAATTGGTATAATGTTTTAATAAATGGTGTTACTATAATAGGCTATATTAATTTAGAAATAGAGAGTTATTTCATATCATGAAGATATATCTTTCCTAAGTGGCATATTCTGTCATTATAAATGGCAGGAAACAATTTTGTATATGATCTATACACATCTATAATTAGACACACTAGTAGCAAAAGAAAAAAAATTAAAAACAAGATTTAAACTTACTTTATACATAGTGTCATATGTAACGCTTATAAACCAAAATATTCTATGTAAAATATATTGGTATATGGTATGTTATTTTTCCAAGAAAAAAATGTTACTTTCCATTGTTTTTTAATCTACCCTATAAAAATTTTACCACAAAAAGTATGACTGATAAAAATGAATGTAACCCCACATACTTTTGCGGTACGCGGGCCTCTCACTGTTGTGGCCTCTCCCGTTGCGGAGCACAGGCTCTGCACGCGCAGGCTCAGCGGCCATGGCTCACGGGCCCAGCCGCTCCGCGGCATGTGGGATCTTCCCGGACCGGGGCACGAACCCGTGTCCTCCGTATCGGCAGGCGGACCCTCAACCACTGCGCCACCAGGGAAGCCCTAACTACACATACTTTTGAGAAAGTTGCCTTCATATGGAGCAATAGCTTTTCAATTGTTTAAACTGTATTTACTTAACAATTACAAACTTAATTCAGTTTTTACAGAGGTTTAAAATATAATATTAAAAGTTGACACTTTCTTTTAATTGCATAAAACAATTTACAACTGTTATTTTTTTTTGACTCATAAGAGATGTTTTCTATAAATCTGCTGTCAAATTACATGGTGAAAATGAATCTTTCCAGCTTGTCATGAACTTTGCTATCAGAAGTATATATTTATATGGAAATAATCAGTTATATTATTCAATAAATGGATGAAACTTGCTACAAAATATCAAGGCAAGGTTTTAGATTTTTTTCTTCTGAAGCCAATAAGGTAGAAAGTGAAATTAATTAAATCAATGGACAGAATATTTCTACTTAAGTTTAAATATTTTGCAGATAGATATACAATTATGAGCTGTTAGTAGCTAACAAAAAGCAGTCTCTCATAGAAATTCAAGAGGGATATTTTCCTGTTGCCTTCAAGAATTTACTCATTCATTCCTTTATTTGACAAATATTTGTTGGATAACTACTATTACATTGTCTAACAAATGTCTGTTGAGTGCATACTACTCCAGCATGGCAAGCGCCGTTATAGACTGTGGGTATACTGAAACCATACATCTTAATCGTTGAGCTCTTGTAGTCTACAGTTTAATAGGGAAGAAGTAAAATATACAAATAAACATATAAATAATGGGTTCCAAGTGCAATGAAGCAAAATGAAATAGGGTAAGGGTATTGACTACCAGAGAAAGAAATTGTTTATATCACGTGATGAGACCAAATTTTTCATAAGTGACTATAGATCGTAGCGCTAAGATAAAAGGAAAGATAATTGGGAAAAGAGTATGATGACTGAAATAACAGAAAGTGCAAATATGCTACAATGTTCTAGATGAAAGAGTAAACATTAGCAAATTGAATGTAAAATATAACCAGATAAAGATGTATCTGGTGTACCACTTGGAAAAGATTTATATTGTAAAAATTATATATTTATAGGAGCACACTGCTGGTAAAGTGGGAGTGTGCGGATTTGGAAAATGTTAAGGGGTCAGGGCCTGATAACATGATGTGAGGAAGGAACCTCACCTGCTCAGTCATCACGCTTGGTGAGTAAAGTGAGTTGGAACTGAAGAGGCCCCCAGGGTCAGGCTCCCACGCAGAGTTCAGCCTCGAGGCTTGCTGTGCAAAATAAGCTTATCTAGTCATTAAACTTCTGAATAACATTCAAAGCTAGAACTGCAAAATACTGCCATGGATACATCCAAACACCACAAGTACACTGGCAACATTTACAACTTGGGACCTTCATAGCCTACTGGTTTCATTCCCTTCGTAGGAAATGCTTCCAAAGCAGAGTAAATTAAACACTAAAATATTTTTAAGTAAAATATCATCTTTACATATATATATGTGTGTGTGTGTATGAATGCAGTTTTGTGTCATCCAAGCAAATGTGCAAGTGCTCACTTTCTTTTAAGGGCAATCTTACTCTCACTTTATTGAATCATTAGAGTGATTTGAATGCCTTCATGGGTAGCATATAAATTAAAATAACTCATGAAAATGTGGAATCTTTTCTCTCGTGGCTTTGTCATATTCAGCACAACCCGTACTGAAGTAATTGCTTCTTTGACAAATGAGGAATTAACTAAATTCCCTGTGATTAAAAGATTTCAGCAGGACTTCTAGGACTTTATTAAGCAGAGAGTCACCTTTTTTTTTTTTTCTAGGTAATTTTTTTTTTTTTTCAGTACGCGGGCCTCTCACTGCTGTGGCCTCTCCCGTTGCGGAGCACAAGCTCCGGACGCGCAGGCTCAGCGGCCATGGCTCACGGGCCCAGCCGCTCTGCGGCATGTGGGATCCTCCTGGACCAGGGCACGAACCCGTGTCCCCTGCATCGGCAGGCGGACTCTCAACCACTGCGCCACCAGGGAAGCCCTCTAGGTAATCTTTTGATGAAGATTTCCAGATTTTTTTGGTTTTAAATCAAGATTAAGATTTTGGGTTTGCTCTTTTGGTTTGGGGTTATTTGGTACTATTTTTCTAGAAATTAAAACTTAAATCCTAACATACCTTATTTATAAATTATCAGTCATCCCTCTGCAACTTGTTCATCATTTAATACCTGGGTATTATTAACATTTGGAAGGACTATTGTACAGTATTAGGTCATGTGGCATCTATTAAAATAAGATAAACCTCCAAATATCTTTTCATCAAATGACATAGTATGAAGACAGAAGTTCTTGGAGCCTTCCATAATTTCATATTTCAAAATTTCCATGATATATCATTATATAACTTGAAACAAACTTAATATAAACATTGTAATCACCCTGACATTTCTTTTTCTTTCTTTCTTTTTTTTAGCCTACATCTTCCAGATTCCCAACCTATGATATCCTATTAAATAATACTGAGGCAATATCATAGAAATTGCATTCTTATCTCAGGTCCAACATTCATTAGCATAATAGCTTGGATTTCTCCAAGTCACTTCTATAAAATGAAGTGATGATAACTAACATACAGAAATAAATGAGATTTTATTTATTAGAAATCAGTACACAGTAAATGATAAAAAAAGTACTACTCTTTCCTTCTTAAACATGGGATGATTTTTCTATGAAATATTTGCCTTTATTAATTTCAATTTCTGTTGCTTTATAGCATCTCTTACTAAATGGCTCTTGTAAATACTCAAGGAAGATAAATCCCTCTCCTCTTCACACACTCTCAGAACTTTGACCACCCCTTCCTAAGGTATTAGCTGGTTTCTTATGTAGTGACATTGAAGGTATTGGTCTTTGGAAAAGAAACTGGGTTTTAATTACAGATTGCCTCTTGAGATACAGCCAATCTCTTCACCTCTATGAAATTCCAATTTTATCATTTGTTAGTCCTGTTAACAATGTTTATATATTTATGGTTTGATTCTATTTTGTTTTATTTTTTATACTGAAGAGAAGGACTTTTTAAATGGTTAACATTTAGTCTCAGAATTAAATACCTTAATGAACAAAGCTGGTTAAGTACAATCTATTCTTGCCTATTGACTTATTTTTTTGATAGGTACACTTTTTAAAACTTTTACTTAAATATAGTTGATTTACAATGTTGTGTTTGTTTAAGGTGTAAAGTGATTCAGTTATACATATATATATATAAATATATATATATACATGCATTCTTTTTTTTTACTTTCTCTTCCATTATAGGTTATTACAAGATACTGAGTATATAGTTCCCTGTGCTATACAAGTAGGTCCTTGTTGATTATCTATTTTATATCTAGTATTGTGTATATTTTAATCCCAAACTCCTAATTTATCCCTCTATACCCTCTGCCTTTGGTAACCATAGGTTTGTTTTCTAAGTCTATTTCTGTTTTGTAAATAAGTTCATTTGAACCTTTTTTTTAAGATTCCACATATAAGTGATATCATATGGTACTTGTCTTTGTCTGGCTTATTCACTTAGTATGATAATCTCTAGACTCATCCATGTTGCTGCAAGTGGAATTATTTCATTCTTTTTTATGGCTGAGCAATATTCCATTGTATATAGTTACAATATCTTTATCCATTCATCTGTCAATGAACATTTAGGTTGCTTCCACATCCTGCTTACTGTAAATAGTATTGTTATGAACATTGGGGTGCATGTATATTTTCAAATTATGTTTTTCTCTGGATATATGTCCAGGAATGGGATTGCTGGATCATATGGTAGCTCTATTTTTAGATTTTTAAGGAAACTTCATACTGTTCTCCATAGTGGTTGTACCAATTTACATACCCACAAGCAGTGTAGGAGGGTTCCTTTTTCTCCACACCCTCTCCAGCATTTATTATTTGTAGACTTCTTGATGATAGCCATTCTGACAAGTGTGAGGTGACACCTCACTGTAGTTCTGACTTGCAATTCTCTAATAATTAGTGATGCTGAGCATCTTTTCATGTGCCTTTTGGCCATTTGTATATCCTCTTTGGAGAAATCTGTTTTTAGATCTTCTGCCCATTTTCCGATTGAGGTTTTTTTGTTTGTTTGTTTGATATTGAGCTTTATGAGATCTTTCTATGTTTTGGAGATTAAGCCCTTGTCAGTGGCTTCGTTTGAAAATATTTCCTCCTATTCTGTTGGTTGTCTTTTTGTTTTGTTGATGGTTTCCTCTGCTGTGCAAAAGCTTTTAAGCTTAATTAGGCCCCATTTATTTATTTTTTATTTCCATTACTCTGGGAGTCAGAGATGAAGAATACAGTAACTGAAATGAAAAATACACTAGAAGGAATCAATAGCAGAATAACTGAGGCAGAAGAACACATAAGTGACCTGGAAGACAGAATGGTGGAATTCACTGCCACAGAACAGAATAAAGAAAAAATATTGTCCACTGGGACAACATTAAATGCAACAACATTCGCATTATAGGGGTCCTAGAAGGAGAAGAGAGACAGAAAGGACCTGAGAAAATATTTGAAGAGATTATAGTAGAAAACTTCCCTAACATGGGAAAGGAAACAGCCACCCAAGTCCAGGAAGCACAGAGAGTACCAGTCAGGATAAATGCAAGGAGAAACAGGCCGAGACATATAGTAATCAAACTGACAACAATTAAAGACAAAGAAAAATTATTGAAAGCAACAAGGGAAAAACGACAAATAACATACAAGGGAACTCCCATAAGGGTAACAGTTGATTTCTCAGCAGAAACTCTACAAGCCAGAAGGCAGTGGCATGATATATTTAAAGTGATGAAAGGGAAGAACCTACAACCAAGATTATTCTATCTGGCAAGGATCTCATTCAGATTTGATGGAGAAATCAAAAGTTTTACAGACAAACAAAAGCTAAGAAAATTCAGCACCACCAAGCCAGCTCTACAACAAATTCTAAAGGAACTTCTCTAAGTGAGAAACACAAGGAAGAAAAGGACCTACCAAAACAAACGCATAATAATTAAGAAAATGGTAATAGGAAAAAACATATTGATAATTATCTTAATCATCAATGGATTAAATGCTCCAACCAAAAGACACAGGCTAGCTGAATGGATACAAAAACAACGCCCATATATATGCTGTCTATAAGAGACTCACTTCAGACCT
Organism: Lagenorhynchus albirostris; assembly: GCF_949774975.1. NCBI lineage: Eukaryota > Metazoa > Chordata > Mammalia > Artiodactyla > Delphinidae > Lagenorhynchus > Lagenorhynchus albirostris. Next base: position 6,410,607 of record NC_083096.1, on the reverse strand, counting down.
AGGGACACATACAGACTGAAAGTGAGAGGATGGAAAAAGATATTCCGTACAATTGGAAATCAAAAGAAAGCTGGAGTAGCAATACTCATATCAGATAAAATAGACTTTAAAATAAAGAGTGTTACAAGAGACAAGGAGGTACACTACATAATGATCAGGAGATCAATCCAAGAAGAAAATATAACAATTATAAATATATATGCACCCAACATAGGTGCGCCTCAGTACATAAGGCAACTACTAACAGCTATAAAAGAATAAATTGACAATAACACAATAATAGTGGGGGATTTTAACACCTCACTTATACTAATGGACAGATCATCCAAAGAGAAAATTAATAAGGAAACACAAGCTTTAAACACAACACACCAGATAGATTTAACAGATATTTATAGGACACTCCATGCCAAAACAGCAGATTACACTTCCTTCTCAAGTGCACATGGAACATTCTCCAGGATACATCACATCTTGGGTCACAAATCAAGCATCAGTAAATTTAAGAAAATATAAATCATATTAAGCATCTTTTCTGACCACAACACTATGAGATAAGGAATCAATTACAGGGAAAAAAACATAAAAAACACAAACACATGGAGGCTAAACAATATGCTACTAAATAACCAAGAGATCACTGAAGCAATGAAAGAGGAAATCAAAAAATACTTAGAGAAAATTACAACAAAAACATGATGATCCAAAACCTATGGGATGCAGCAAAAGCAGTTCTAAGAGAGAAGTTCATAGCAATACAAGCCTACCTCAAGAAACAAGAAAAATCTCAAACAATCTAACCTTACACCTAGAGGAACTAGAGAAAGAAGGACAAACAGAACCCAAAGGTAGTAGAAGGAAAGAAATAATAAAGATCAGAGCAGAAAAAAATGAAATAGAAACAAAGAAAAAAATAACAAAGATCAATAAAACTAAAAGCTGGTTCTTTGAGAAGATAAACAAAATTGATAAACCATTAGCTAGACTCATCAAGGAAAAGAGGGAGAGGACTCAAATCAATAAAGCTAGAAATGAAAAAGGAGAAGTTACAACAGACAGCACAGAAATACAAATCATCCTAAGAGACTACTACAAGCAACTCTATGCCAATAAAATGGACAACCTGGAAGAAATGGACAAATTCTTGGAAAGGTACAACCTTCCAAGACTGAACCAGGAAGAAATAGAAAATATGAACAGACCAATCACTAGTAATGAAATTGAAACAGTGATTAAACATCTTCCAACAAACAAAAGCCCAGGGCCAGATGGCTTCACAGGCAAATTCTATCAAACATTTAGAGAAGAGCTAACACCCATCCTTCTCAAACTCTTCCAAAAATTTGCAGAGGAAGGAACACTCCCAAACTCATTCTATGAGGCCACCATCACCCTGATACCAAAAGCAGACAAAGATACTACAAAAAAAGAAAATTACCGACCAATATCACTGATGAATATAGATGCAAAACCCTCAAAAAAATACTAGCAAACAGAATCCAACAACACATTAAACGGATCATACACCATGATCAAGTGGGATTTATCTCAGGGATGCAAGGACTCTTCAATATATGCAAATGAATCATATGAACAAACTGAAGAATAAAAAGCATATGAGTATCTCAATAGATGCAGAAAAAGCTTTTGACAAAATTCAACACCCATTTATGATAAAAACTCTCCAGAAAGTGGGCATAGAGGGAAACTACCTCAACATAATAAAGGCCATATACGAGAAAGCCACAGCAAACATCATTCTCAATGGTGAAAAACTGAAAGCATTTCCTCTAAGATCAGGAACAAGACAAGGATGTCCACTCTCACCACTATTAGTCAACATAGTTTTGGAAGTCCTAGCCACGGCAATCAGAGAAGAAAAAGAAATAAAAGGAATACAAATTGGAAAAGAAGAAGTAAAACAGTCACTGTTTGCAGATGACATGATACTATACATAGAGAATCCTAAAGATACCACCAGAAAACTAGTAGAGCTAATCAATGAATTTGGTAAAGTTGCAGGATACAAAATTAATGCACAGAAATCCCTTGTATTCCTATACACTAATGATGAAAAATCTGAAAGAGAAATTAAGGAAACATACCCATTTACCATTGCATCAAAAAGAATAAAATACCTAGGAATAAACTTACCTAAGGAGACAAAAGACCTGTATGCAGAAAACTATAAGACACTGTTGAAAGAAATTAAAGATGATACCAACAGATGGAGAGATATACAATGTTCTTGGATTGGAAGAATCAATATTGTGAGAATAACTATACTACCCAAAGGAATCTACATATTCAATGCAATCCCTATCAAATTACCAATGGCATTTTCTACAGAACTAGGACAAAAAATCTTAAAATTTGTATGGAGACACAAAAGACCCCGAATAGCCAAAGCAATCTTGAGGGAAAAAAATGGAGCTGGAGGAATCAGACTCCCTGACTTCAGACTATACTACAAAGCTATAGTAATCAAGACAGTATGGTACTGGCACAAAAACAGAAAAATAGATCAATGGAACAGGTTAGCAAGCCCAGAGATAAACCCACACGCCTATGGTCAACTAATCTATGACAGAGGAGGCAAGGATATATAATGGAGAAAAGACAGTCTCTTCAATAAGTGGTGCTGGGAAAACTGGACAGCTACATTTAAAAGAATGAAATTATAACACTCCCTAACACCATACACAAAAATAAACTCAAAATGGATTAGAGACCTAAATGTAAGACCGGACACTATAAAACTCTTAGAGGAAAAGATAGGAAGAACACTCTTTGACATAAATCAGAGCAAGATCTTTTTTGATCCACGTCCTAGAGTAACGGAAATAAAAAAATAAGTAACTAAATAGGACCTAATGAAACTTAAAAGCTTTTGCACAGCAAAGGAAAACATAAACAAGACAAAAAGACAACACTCAGAATGGGAGAAAATACTTGCAAACGAATCAATGGACAAAGGATTAATCCCCAAAGTATATAAATAGGTCATGCAGCTCAATATTAAAAAAAAAACAACAACCCAATCAAAAAATCAGCAGAAGACCTAAATAGACATTTCTCCAAAGAAGACATACAGATGGCCAAGAGGCACATTAAAAGCTGCTCAACATCACTAATTATTAGAGAAATGTAACTCAAAACTACAATGAGGTATCACCTCACACCAGTTAGAATGGGCATCATCAGAAAATCTATAAACAACAAATGCTGGAGAGGGTGTGGAGAAAAGGGAACCCTCTTGCCGTGTTGGTGGGAATGTAAATTGATGCAGCCACTATGGAGAACAGTATGGAGGTTCCTTAAAAAACTAAAAATAGAATTACTATTTGACCCAGCAATCCCACTACTGGGCATATGCCCAGAGAAAACCATAATTCAAAAAGACGCACGCACCTCAATGTCCATTGCAGCACTATTTACAATAGCCAGGTCATGGAAGCAACCTAAATGTTCATTGCAGCACTATTTACAATAGCCAGGTCATGGAAGCAACCTAAATGCCCATTGACAGACGAATGGATAAACAAGTAGTGGTACATATATACAATGGAATATTACTCAGCCATAAAAAGGAACAGAATTGGGTCATTTGTAGAGACGTGGATGGATGTTGATACTGTCATACAAAGTGAAGTAAGTCAGAAAGAGAAAAACAAATATATTAATGCATATCTGTGGAACCTAGAAAAGTGGTACAGATGAACTGGTTTTCAGGGTAGAAATAGAGACACAGATGTAGAGAACAAATGTATGGACACCAAGCGGGGAAAGTGGGGGTGGGGGTGGGATGAATTGGGAGATTGGTATTGACATATATACATTAATATGTATAAAATGGATAACTAATAAGAACTTGCTGTATAAAAAAATAAAATAAAATTAAAAAATTAAAAAAAAAGTGTTTTCTTTCTTTTTATTTTAAAACTTCTTTTGATACAGGTTATATCTTTAGGATAAAGAAGTAACTTACATCATGTATATAATATGTATTAAAAATAAACAATATCAGAGTTCTACACAAGGTGGCAGAATAGAATGTTCCTGACTTTCCCTCTTCCCATGGACACACCAAATACACAGTTATATATGGATTAATTCCCTTGAGAGAAGTCTGGAAACTAGTTGAGAGACTCTTACTCACTGGTTTTTTGAAAACAAACAAAAAATAAAATCAACTAATTTTTAGGTAAATTAAATTTTAAAAAAAAGGTAAAAGAGAAGAAAAAAAATAAGAAATGAAAGAGGGAATATTACAATGGATTGCTCATAAATAAAAAAGGATCATAAGGGATGATTATGAAGAATTATATGTGAAAACTGGATAATCTAGGAAAAGAGGATAAATTCCTAGAAACATACATTTTACCAAGACTGACTTAAGAGGAAATAGGAAATCTGAACAGACCAATGACAAATAATGAGATTAAAGTAGTAATAAAAAATCACCCAACAAAGAAAATCTCAGGACCAGATATCTTTATGGCTGAATTCTACCAAATAGTCCAAGAAGAATGACTACCAATTCTTAAACTTTTCCAAAAAGTAGAAGTGGAGAAAATACTTCCAAACTTATTTTCAGAGGCCAGCACTACCCTCATACCAAACTCAGACAAAAACACCACAAAAAAGAAACCTACACGTGAATATCTCTGATGACCATAAGTGCAAAAATTCTCAATAAAATACTAGCACACTGAATTCAACAACACATCAAAAAGATTATGTGCCACATCCAAGTGGGATTTATCCCCAGGATAAAAGATTGGCTTGACATGTGCTAATGAATTGACAGAATACACCACATTAATAGAATGAAAAATAAAAATATCATCTCAATAGATGCATAAAAATGTCTTGAAAAGTTCAATATCCAAGCATGATAAAAAAAAGCATTCTCAACAAAATAGCTATAAAAGGAAATTTCCTCCACACAATAAGAGCATTTATAAAAAGGCCACAACTAACATGAAAAGCAATGGACAGAAACTGAAAGCTTTTCCTCTAAAGTTTGTTCAAAGCCAAGATATTCACTCTCACTACCTCTATTTAACAAAGTACTGGAGGTACTAGCCAGAGCAATCAGACAAGGAAATGAAATACAAGGTATTCAAATTGGAAAGAAAGAAGTAAAAATATCTTTGTTTGCAGGTGACACAATCCTATATGTAGAAAATCCTAGAGACGTCATTTAGAAAAAAAAACAAAAACCTGTTAGAATAAATGAATTTAGTACAGTTATAAAATCAACAAAGGAAAATCAGTTGTATTTATTTACATCAAAAACAATATATTTAAAAAGAAAATCAAGAAAATGATCCCAGCTGGTCCAAGTGCAGTGGTTTTTACCATTTATTGGTCGCAGCCAATTACAGATTTCTTTGTTTCTTTCTCCACTCTCACTGTTTCACTTGACTTGCCTTTGAAAAAAAAATAAAAGGAAAATCCCATTTATGATGGTATTAAAAGGAATAAAGTGGTTAGACATCAATTTAATTAAGAAGGTGAAAGATCTGATAAGTGAAAACTATAAGGCACTGATGAAAGAAACTGAAGAAGACACAAATCAATGGAAAGGCAACCTGTGTTCATGAACTGGAATAATTAGTGTTGTTAAAATTTCTCTACTACCCAATGTGATACACAGAATCAACTCGATCCCTATCAAAATCCCAGTGGCATTTTTCACAGAAATAGAAAAGCCAATTCTAGAATTTGTATGGAACCACAAAAGACCCTGAATAACCAAAGCAACACTGAGAAAGAATAAAACTGGAGGTATACTTCCTGATTTAAAACTATATTACAAAGCTGTATTAATCAAAATAGTGTGGTACTGGTATAAAAATACATATAGACACACATATGACACACATACACATACAGAACAATGGAACAGAATAGAGTCCAAAAATAAACCCACATAATACTGTCAACTAATTTTTGACAAAGGTACCAAGAATACACAATGGGGAAAGGATAGTGTCTCTGGGCAACGGTATTGGGAAAACGAGATACTCTTTTGCATCTGAAAAAATAAGTCAGCAAACATGAAACTATAAGATTCCTAGAAAACATAGGAAAAAATGCTTTGGCATGATCTTTGCAATTATTTTTTGGATTTGACACTAAAAGTTCAGGCAACAAAAGCAAAAATAAGCAAGTGGGACAATATCAAACTAAAAAGTTTTTGTACAGTAAAGGAAACAATCAACAAAATGAAAAGCCAGCTACAGAACAGGAGAACATATTCTTAAACCACACATTGGATAAGAAGATAATATCCAAAATATATAAGGAATTCATACAGCTAAATAGCAAAAACAAACAAACAAAACAAATAATTGGATTAAAAACTGGACAAAGGTCCTCAATATACATTTTTCCAAAGAAGACATACAAAGGCCGACAGGTACATGAAAAGGTGCTCAACGTCACTAATAATCAGGGAAATGCAAATCAGAACTACAATGTAATATCACCTCACTCTTGTTAGAATGGCTCTTATCAAAAAGACAAGATACAGCAAGTGGTAGAGAAGATGTGGAGAAAAGGAAACCCTGATAACTGTTAGTGGAAATTTAAATTGGTATAACTGTTATGGAAAACAGTATGGAGGTTCCTCTAAAAATTAAAAATAGGACTACCATATGATCCAGCAATTCCACTGGTGGTATATACCCAAAGGAAATGAAATCACTACCTTGGTGAGATATCTTCACACTTAGGTTCACTGCAGCATTATTTACAATTTTTAAGATATGGAAATTGTCAGTCATTTGCAACAAAATGGCTAAACCCGTAGGAAATTATGCTAAATGTAGTAAGCCAGATACAGAAACAAAACCAAACCCTGTGAGATCTCACACTATATGCAGAACCTACAAATACACATAGAATTGGAGAGTAGACCCATTGCTACTAGAGGCAGGGAGGTGGGGAAAATGGGGAGATACCGGTAAAAGGTTAAAAACTTGCAGTTATGTAATATGAATACATCTAGAGATCTAAACTATTGAATACAACATGTTGGCTATAGTTAATAATACTGTTTTTAATACTGGAAATTTGCTAAGAGTGTAGATTTCAGGTTCTCTCATCACACAAAAAAAATAGTAACTATGTGAGGGCATTATATATGAATTAACTTGACTCTAGTAATCAGTTCATTATGTATACATGCAGCATACTTCAGGAATCACTCAGTTTCCATTCCAGACCACCACAATAAGGAGAATACTGCAATAAAGGGAGTCACATGAATATTTTGGTTCCCCAGTGGATATAAACATTATGTTTACACTACACTGTAGTCTATTAAGTGTGCAATGGCATTATGTCTAAAAACAAAATGTACATACTTTAATTTTAAAAAAAACCTTTTGGTTAAAAATAATCATGCGATATTCTTATGTACGTAAATACTTCTTACATATTTTCTGTTTTTGAAGACAAGTTTCAATGCATGACCTGCTGAGAAAAGAGATCACAGTGAAGTGAAATTAATTAATGTTTCCAGGAGGCCTGTGAGTTACTTCAATAAATTGCTCACTGAATTTAAATAATATTATAATAATCATAAGCTAGCTAATATCCAGCTGAGTAGAAACCTATACATACTGTTAGAATACCAAAAACATTGTTAAAAAGCCCTCAGAGACAAACTTTACTTTTTAAGTGTAAATAACCACTTTGCCAATTTCAAAAGATGAAATTTTAATATCCAGTGGACACTCTGAGGGCATTATACATTAGAAAAGAAATCAAAACCTTTCATTGAGAACAAATATCAATAGAGAAACAATTTACTAACATGCTTATCCCAGTGAACAAATGTCAGCAGTGGTACACACAATAAATATGCTATCTCAAAACACTCTTGCAGTTTTCTCAATGAAAGTAATAAAAGGATTTGGGGTAAGAAAATGTGCTATTACATAGAAATAGCCTGCACAACATAGGATATTTAGTAATCTGAGTTAAAGAAACAAACATTTGCTATTGTTAAAATCAGCCACCTCCCCAGCTATACCCGGATTCTATATTGTCTGTCCTCTGCTTATTTGATCCATTTCCCTTCTGATTTTCTTCTTCTTGTCACAAAATTTGTTTAAGTCTATATTTCACTAGTGACACCCTAAGCCCTCATTCTCTGTTTTTTAAACTACTACATGTTTAGTTCAGTGTTGGGAGACAAATGTGTGTTAAGTTTCTACCTCACTGGGTTGAATCAGAATATTTTATAAAGACAAGATTTAAAATCAATAACTACATAAAATTTTTACCATAATAGTAATTTAATGTAATATATGCAGATTGCAGTTTGTGCCATGTGACCAAAGCACTTAAAGTCATTTGTATTCATTACCTCTAGTTTCCAATTTTATGGCTTGAATGAATTTCTAAAGTTATATTCTATGGATACAAGTTATAAAGTAATACTACATCATGAAATAGAAAGAGATACACTTAAGTATATTTAAAAACACCCTCAGGAATTCCATATTAACTAAACATCCTGGAAGACATAAAACTCAAACAGAATTGCATTTGGTGAATAATGAAATTTTGCCATTGACCTGAACATGATTCTCTAATTATGCAATAACCATAATTTGGTCAAGGGGTAAACAATACAATTGCTCAAGTGAGCAGCAGTAAATTAAAATATATGGTAAACGTTAATCTTGCATTTCAAAAACTCCTTTGTTTAAAATGAAGTTATGATTGGTTCATAGCTAATTTTATATTCATTTGGATCTGGTTATTTTTGTAATGTCTAAATTGTAGCAGATCAGTTTGAGTTATCCCAAATACCTTTTTTTTTTCTTTAAATCCCAAGCACTCTCTGTCCCAAACTCAATATTAATGTATTCTGTTCCTATTTTTAATGCTTGTGTTAGCAAAGATACTTATACTTATTTTAGTTACTTTGCATCACCCTGTTCTGCATCTTTGTTCCTCGGACCCAACAATTAATCTACAGCCTTGTTTCAGCCTCTGCGGGAGAGAAAGGCCCTTTTCTTAGTCAAGCAGTTCCAGATCCGTCCCCCCTCCCCGGCCCCCTGCACTAGACATTCAGCAACTCGAAATAGTTTCTTCTTCATAAGAACTGCAGCTATCCGATACATCAGTATTCACTTCCAAATGTCATCAAATAGTCACAGGTTTTACTGGTTGACTTGGGAGAAAGAACACGCGGGAATGCTTATTTGACAGTTTTAAAGCTAGAAACCTTTACAGGATCATCAGTTTGATTATCAAAGTAATTTTTAAAATAAACAAGTTGCTTAGCTACAGGTGTCAAAATCCACTTTAGCAAGTTTCAGCAGAAAGGGATTCAGAAAGGATGTTAGGAGAGTCACAAAATCCCTGGAAAGACCTCCAAATCAAGCTTACTATTAAATAATCAGGAAGAAAGCGAGCAAAACATCACAGGCATAGTAGTCCAGGCATGTCGGGCTCCACCAGAGCTGCCCTGAAAGGCCTAGGCGCTTTCACTCCTGCATCGTTGGAAGGCCTCGGCGTCAATCCTGCCTTATCCACGTCGTATGCACATTGTTTTACCAAGTATGAAAAGGCTTTTTTTTTTCCTTCCCCAAGGATTATAGATTGTTTTCCTTAAAATGTCATAAAATGTATATTGAAGTATAATATGAATAAAGAAAAGTACATAATTTACAATTTTCCAGCTTGAAGAAATATTACAACATGAATACAACTAGGTAAATACCATGACAACATCAAGTGTAACAGCTCCATCATCAATTATAAAACCTCCATCACCCCACAAGCCTCATTCTACCCTCTCCTCACTACTCTTCCACTTCTTTTTTGCTAATTTAACTGCTGCTTTGACTTCCAACTCTATAGTTTATTTTTCATTTTTAAAAATATATATAAAAGGAAATATGCAATATGTAGGGTTTTTTTCTAGCTTTTTTTTTTAATTAAACATATTTATAAGTTTCACCCAGTTTGTCGGTGTGGCTGGAGATTAACCATTTTCATTACTGCATAAAGTTGCTAGGTTATAGAGTCTACCTACCTTCAACATCAATAGATATTACAAAATGCAGATTACACCATGAAAAGTGGTATTTTTGTTTTATTTTTACCCGAGAAAGCCATAATTCCTAAAGTGGAAATGTGAGAGAACATTAAAAGGATATTCAAAGAATATTGGACAAGGAATAGCAGATTTGTATTTGTAATCAAATGGAATTTTTATTTTACTTTGCAAATACTCTCTTTGTTAAACCTAGTGTCTCCACAGACTATCATATTTTAAAGTATAATTTAAAGGTATATATATTGATATTCACAAAATAACCATCTTTTTCTATCCATTTGAGTTTATTTAAATACATTGACTCTAAGATTTATAATCACATACACTAATCTTCTCTTTTTTCAGCAGTATTCATGCCAAAATCAAATCATCTTCTTCTGAGAAAGACTTGAAATTCTAAGCATAGTGATCTCAGTTTCTATAATAAATGTAATAATGTCTGTTAATTTTCAGATTCTCGGAAGCAGCTTGAAATCTTTGCCTCTCCCCTGGAATTCTTAGTCAAGGAAATAAATATTAACAAAACCAAGACAATTTTTAGAGAAACCAGCTAAATTAAAGGCAGGTTTTAGAAGAGGAGGTTGTAGCCTGAGTGAGACAGGAGAATAAAAAACAGGTTTATGTGTGATAAATACATCACTTTATGTGACCTAGTTACACAGTGAAACTATCCTGACACTTCTTAGGATTTTATCAAAGCAACTTTTGAATATTTCCAAGGAGGAAGCCTACAAGAGCAATACTGCATTATTTGGGAAGGTGCTGCAATGATTTTGCTTATATACTTTTGTTTCTCAAAGGAAGTAAGCTAAGATTCACATGTGAAAGCATTTGCATGTCCAGATAAACCTACTTCAGAGTGGTGGTATGCAATATAGTACAAGGCTTACCCATCCCTTCCAAATATTTTCTCCTCATTGTAGGAATGTGCTATTGTAAGGCCTTCCATTTTGGGGAATTGTGTTTTAATGCTATTATGTGCTTTTATAGACATTATTTAAAATGGTTTAATCCACCTAAATTTTAGGTCAATTAACGCTCGTGTGTAAATATGACAAAATGGTCATTTAAATAATTGAACTGCTTTTGTGTTGTATTAAAATCCATGGTGGCAGGATTTTCTATTTTTTTCCTTTTGACTTTTGACCACCTTCATCCAATCCCCCTTCCCCCCACCTCCTACCTCTGGTAACCACAAATCTGACCTTTTTTGCTATGTTTGTTGGTTTTTTTGTTTTTGAAGTATACTTGACCTACAACACTATGTTAGTTCTTGGTATACGACATAGTGATTTGATATTTCTATACATTTCAAACTGATCACCATGATAAGTCTAGTTGTCATCTTTTACCATACAAAGATATTATGTAATTATTGACTATATTCCCCACACTGTACATTTTATACCTGTGACACATTTATTTGTAATTGAAAGTTTTGTACCTCTTAATCTGCCTCACCTATTTCACTCATCCCCCCAACCCATTTCCACTTTAGCAACCACCTGCTTGTTCTCTGTATCTATGGCTCTATTTCTGTTTTGATATGTTTGTTCATTTGTTTTTTAGATTCCACATATAAGGGAAATCATACAGTATTTGTCATTCTCTAACTTATTTCACTTAGCATAATATCCTCCACATCCAACCATGTTGTCTCAAATGGCAAGATCTCAGTCTTTTTTATGGCAAATATTCCTGTGTGTGTGTGTGTGTGTGTATACCACATCTTCTTTATCCATTTATTTATTGATGGGCAGTTAAGTTGCTTCCATATCTTGGTTATTGTTAATAATGCTGCAATGAACATAGGGGTGTGTATATCTTTTCTAATTAGTGTTTTCATTTTCTTGGGGTAAATACCCAGGAGTGGAATTGCTGGATCATGTGGAACCTCCATACTGTCTTCCACAGTGGCTGCATTCCCACCAACAATGTACGAGTGTTTTGTGTTGTACTAGATTAAAATCCAGTGCCAGGATTTTTTAACAGCATATATACACACAGGGTTTTTCTCAACTGTTCTTTGCAAACCTGAGTTTATCTCTAGACATGCCTGAAGCCATACTGCTGATCCTTGGCCAATCAAAGATTAAATGTGCTGATTAGTGATTTAAACAGTTCTGTACTAGAGTTTGAAACATGTCAAGGGGCATCCTGTATCTATCTTGTAAATATATACACACATATGCGCATATATACATACATATATAGTATCATATGAGTTTCAGATAGATGGTTTGCCTCTGGTTTCTGCTATTTTATCTTGTTTTAGTTGTTGAGTCAGACCATGCAGCCAAATGTTGACTGTATAACTACATAGCATATATCATACCCATTCTCAGATAAGGCTGTGGCTTCTGAGACCAAAGTAACTGAAATCTATCTTGGTGATTTTGGCCCAGAGATAAAGGGTGTTCTGTGACACTGGGGTAACAATTTGAAAGCTGTTCTTAAATGTTTCAGGCTTGCTAGATGATTGCCTGTTCTTTTCTCCTTCTACTGAATAGTAAGCATCCTTCATGTTTATGTTTGTAGAGTCTTATGAATCCTTAAAATAATTCAAAAAAGCATAATTATTGTACATGGCCTAGTATGTTGCTATAATTTTGCGTTTGATGGATAATTATTTCTCCAACAGCCCAATTCTAATTAAGGTTGAAAGGAAATTGAAAATTAAGTTATGGGACTTCCCTGGTGGCCCAGTGGTTAAGAATCTGCCTACCAATGCAGGGAACACGGGTTCGATCCCTGGTCTGGGAAGATCCCACATGCTGTGGAGCAACTAAGCCTGTGAGCCACAACTACTGAGCCTGTGCCCTAGAGCGCATGAGCCACAACTACTGAAGCCCGTATGCCTAGAGTCCGTGCTTTGCAACAAGAGAAGCCACCGCAGTGAGAAGCCCGCACACCACAATGAAGAGTAGTCCCTGCTCGCCACAACTAGAGAAAGCCTGTGCGCAGCAACAAAGACCCAACACAGTCAAAAATAAATAAATAAATTTTAAAAAGACAATTAAGTTACAATTGATAATAGATTTCTGATTGGATAGAAGAAATTATTAAATATGCTTTTTGTGGTTTTCATAATTTTTTTCTGTATTTCCTATAATATTCTATGAAAATCGATTTTAAAAGGTATTTTAATTCTATATATTTTACTTTAATTTTAAACACTGGTTAATATCAATAATAGATATTCATAAAATATGTAGAGTAATTAAATGATAAATAGTCAATTGTCACCTGACCTTTTGGTAATTTTCTAGTAGAGCTCCCTGGGTTGTTTTTTTTTTTTAATAAAGGTAATAAAATTACTCAGAAATAAAATACATAGTGACTTGCATCATCATATGATTGCTGTTTTTCCTGTCATTTAATTCACCTCCTTTTTTCAATTTTATTGTGTTCATAAATTAATTCAGTCTCCTGAGTCTGAGCTAGATACTATCCAGAGAAAAGAAAGAAAAGCACCAGAGAATAAGTTTAATTAAAAAGAGATATTGTTTAGGATCCAGAATTTTTCAATCACAGCCCATAGAATATAGCAGATGAGTGGTCGAAATTTGGAGACATGAAGGTCTGGATTTGAGTCCCGTGTCCTGGCAATGACTTGTTCTGTGACTTTGGACAAATTATCAACACCATCTAAATTCTAATGTTCTCATGTATAAGGTGGCAGTAATATTGAAATAATTAAATGACATAAAACATACATATAGCTTTGCACATTTTATAGCATGCAGTGAGCAGCTACAAAATATTAACTATTATTTTATTAAAATAATTCTTTAGGCTCTTCTATGGTTTCTAGAAAGAGGTTCAATTCTAAGGCCATATATTTCTTTTCTTGCCTATTTCATTATCTGTTCTTTTGCCCTTACAATTTATTTTACCAGTCTTAGTTGAATAGCTTCTTTGCGTATATATTGTCATATGCTCAATTGTAAATGAAATACTTGTGAAATTATAGAAGCTTATTTTATCCCTAGCTGTAACTTGTAGGAACTTATTGAAAATCATCAGAGCTTTTATTGTTTTACTTTATGGCATTGTTATTATCTGTTTTCTTGCTGTTTTTGTAACTAGACTATTACCAACATAACTCACAAAATGGTCTTTATTTTTACCATATAATTGGACCCAAACGATAGGCTATTGATACCGTGGGGCAGAGACTATTTTTTTCTGTTCGCCAATCTTTATCAGTAGCCTAGCACAGTGCCTGGAACATAGTAGCTGTAAAATAACTATTGGATGTATGAATAAAACTAGCATACCTAGACTACTATTTTTGAGAGAATCTGTAAAGAAACTACATTTCTGTACATCCAAAATTATTCTTTTAGGCTTCCTTGAATATATTACAGAAAGATAACTTTTCATTGTATTTTGCCTATTGTCTTTGAATAAATTAATTACTTAAAAGTTTTAATTATTATACAATAAAATATTGTTAATAATTATAAGTTCACATTTAGTTCTTATGGTGTGCAGTAAAATATGTATTGCTTTACATAAATTGGTGCATAGGATATTTAAGACAACACTGTGATCCAGTTTATATTATCCCCATTTTAGAAAGGTATAGTAGTTTATCAAAGTTTATACAGGTAGTAATTTAGAACTGTGATTTACATGTAATCTACATTGAAACTGCTCAACCTTAGCCACTTTATGACCAGATTTCTTAAAATGTTTCTAAAACTGAATTAATTTCTCTACCAATATATTATGAATCTGTATACACTCATCACTGGTTGTAAAAAAAATATCTTTGCTAATACTGCATTATTATTTTTAATATGTAAACAAAAATCCCTTTTAGTTTGTAGATATTTATAGGCCTTAGTTTTTGTGACACTTAGGTTTTCATACCTACTGTACCAAAGTGAAATGCATGGTAACATCTAGTGATTTCTAAATGCTAGGAAGCTGCATTTCTTTCTTTTCTGCTTTTTAAACTGGAACATAGTATTCATAAGTATTAAAGGACACAATTATTTTTGAAACAATACTATTAATAGGATTTACTGATTCAGACTATTTTAGAGATCCTTCTCTCTCTCTCTCTCTCTCTCTCTCTCTCTCTCTCTCTCTCTCTCTCTCAAATAAAAAGCTCATCTTGACTTAAGTGGGAGATTGTACACAGCACAGTTACACTGGTGGCACTAGTAGGGTGGCAATACCCCCAAACTACCCATCAGAGAAGCTGAATGCATTTGGAAGCCAAAAAGCAAGCTGGTTCTCCATTGATATTTATGGATATCAAATGAGTGGCCAAATTGTGAAGAACCTAAGTAAAAGGCCAATCTCTGTATCATGTTTTCTGATTCCCTCTTGATTTAAAGAGATGCTGTGTACCAGTTTTGTGTAATCTTTTCTGTCGTACTTAACCTCTTTGTCTCAGCTTACCAGTTTTTAAAAGGATGACTGTGATAGTGGTGTCCGGTGGCAGCAGACGCATACTAAATGCATGAGTAGTCGTACTAACTGTAATAGTCATGGAATAGGAACAGCACTAGTGGTGTGATTTTGCAACGAGGAAGAAAGAACATTTTATATTCAATACTCATAAAATGCACTTAGAAAACATTTTAAACATAATCTTTGTGGTGTTGCATCTGCACTAAGTGTGCAGTTGGGGGAGAAGAAAGCTCTTTTTCATCTACTTCGATCCCACTCAGTATGGATCCTTTGAAAAAGAGGGAGTTCCATGTACTAAAAATAAGTCCTCCTTTTTAAAGTGTGTTGCCTAAGCAATGTAAGTGGATTCACGGGACTTTGTTGGAACTGTTATGAATATACTTGATGTTCATTCACTTTCAAGGAGCTGTTCCAGGGCTGCATTAGGACCTGGGGACCATGGTGGCTGACTTTAAGTTGGGGTGTGAAGGGACCACTCAGCTTCCTAGTGAAGTGAAACAGAACGGTTCAGAGGGCAGGCTCTGCTTATTAGGAGCTGAAGAAGGGAAACACTTCATCTAAGAAGAAAAAGATACTGTGTTAATTTTATTAGAGATTGATCGTATTGTACATGAGCTGTTAATTCTAAACTGGAAACAAAACTGTCCTTGGAACAATATCTTAGCGTTCTAAACCTGTCTTATGTAGGAAATATATTTTAGTTTTGCTCTTCTTAAACAAGTTTCATTGGGTCAAAAATTTGAAGTGAGAGACTGAATCAAAAGGAAATACTCTTTAGTCTATATATATAAAAGTTTAGAAAATGTGTGGCATGGCTAAAAGGATACCCAATTACATAATATTATTCCTGGGACCAACTTGCTCCTCAAAACTCGATTTTTATTAGTTCTATAAAAACTTAAAGGTATGAGGGACATTTCTTTGCAAAGAAAGTACTTTCATCCTTCAGGTTTGAGAAATTTAAACTTAGTTTTCACTGGTATAAACTTTTAAGAAAAGAATACGAGTTTAGATAACAATGCTATTGGCTCATAGAACAATCTTTGAGTCTTGATAAAATCATAGTATTACTTTCTTTGAGAAAGGTTTTGAGGGTCATGTGGTCCTATTTACCCCTGTGCTGTCTTTTCTTCTATTACATCTCCAGGGGTTTGTAGCTTAGCTTCTATTTGAGGATTTTCATAATGCATTGCTTTACAACCCAGCACATTCCATAATTATCCTTTTTAGAAAATAAAGTTAAGAAGTAAAACACTGTATAACAATGTTAATAATTGACCAGAATGCTCTATTTCTCCAACTTCCATCACCCCATCTGGATATAAACAACTGCATATTTATGATAATCTACATACTCATATAGGAACATGGTATATCTTTCTGTTTGTTCCATTTCTATTCTATAATTTTTAAATAAAATTTTATATATTCCTTGTATAATTCCTGTTCTTCCTGATTAAATTTTTCTGGATATTTTAGGGTTTTTTTTTTCTTGTTATGTGAACACAATTTTCTCCCTCCTATTAACAAAAAGAATAAGCATTAAAAAAAATTTAAATGATTTCCCAAGCCAGTGGAAGAATTCATAATCCAGTAGAAGAATTCCTTATTCAGGAGCCTCACATGTGTGAGTTGTGTCTGTGTGTATCCATGATAGGAGTGTTTGTAGTTTATAAAGTGAAGGGGCTAGCATATGCGGACTAAATATATTCATTCCACAAATAAATAACTTAAGCAACCTTGAAATATAAGACACTGTGTGAGACAATGGTAGGAGTAAAGAAATAAAAGCTCAGTCATCCTAGGAGTAAATTTGCTATTCATAGAACTAAGAAATACTCATAGAAATAAAATAGAAGAAAAAATTGCTAACGGCCACAATGGGTGGAACAAACACCTTATAATTTATAATTTGGGAACTAAAGCAACAAAAAATGTATTATGAACCTAATATGAACTGGGATTTACATACAGTTATCTCCCCAAGTCTGCACAATAAGCCTATGAAGTGGGGATCACTACCCCAAAACTTAGAAATGTTAATAGAAGCCTAGACAACACAGACAATAGCACAGCTAGATTGTGATTCCAGACCTGGTGAAATAACTGAGGAAAGTTCCATGGTGGGAATTAACCTTAAACAGTAGAGAAGATTAAGGTATATATAGAGAAATTGGGAGCATGTTATTTTATTTACGAATATAATTATTTGCCAATAAATCATTTAATTATTTACCAATTTAATCAATTTTACTGAATCTTCCAGATAGGTAGATAGATAGATAGATATAGATATAATGTTTCTAAAGTCTGCTACAATCGTGTGATTGATCCTTTGAGTAGTGCAGAAAAAAAAAAACTTTTAAGATTATGATTCCCAAAAGTTTGTCTTACTTGTCTTCATAGACCTTAATCCCATCAAAGAAAATTCTCATTAAACATTTGCTGACTGACTGCCTGAACTCATTTGACTGATTATAGAGTGAGACAGATATGAAAATAAATAAATTTGCTAGATGTTTTAGGGGTAGAATGTACAGGAAATAGTGAGGTCCCAAAGGAAAAATTAATCATTTCATTTGACGAGTTCAGGAAAGGTAGCAAATTAGTTGCATGCTGGTGGATGAGAGGTTGCTGGTCAGTAAACAAAGTCATTTTTGAAATGAAGGATAACCCCCAAAATCACCTGAGCCACAAAATATGGTGCCCTGCAGAACTATAAAAATTTGGATAAGGTTGAATTGGAGAGGTTTGGGGTAAAGCAATTAAAGTCCTGGGCATTTGGAACACCCAGATCACAGAAGGTACCATGCACTAACAGTTTTGAGTTTTATACTGTAAGAAATTGTGAAGATATTTGAGCAGTGGAGTAATACGGGAAATCTTGCATTTTAGAAAGATTACCCTGGCAGCCATGGAGAGGACAAACAAAGAAATTTAAGAGGCAGAGGAACAATTTTGGAAAATATGACAATAGTTGAGAGAAGAGAAAATGAGAGTCTGAGCTAAGGCATTAGCTGTGGAGTTGGAACCAAACAAATGAACAAAAGGTACAAAAATACAAACCTTAGAACTTGTGGCAATAGGGGTAAAGCAAAGTAAAGATTAAATATAGCTCACAAGTTTATTTCCTGAATGACTGGATGCAGAAAAGCATCTGTAATCGAGAAAAGAAAGACAGGAATAGTAAAGAGATATCTGTGGATTTTGTAGTGGAGTTGTCAAGTAAGCACTCTGATATAGAGGACAAAACTTTTGAAGATGCTATGGGCTAAATAAGTGATCTAAAATCACCTACAAAGAGATGGTATTTGACAACATGGGAGAGAACAAGTTCAAAAGTGAAGGGTGCGTTAGAACAGGATAAGAAAAAGGTTTTAGGGGGGAACATGGGATGTAGCAATATGTAAGAAGCAAACAAAGAAAGCATATTGTTAAGTTTTCAATCCAGGGATTATAAATTAATGATAAGAGAGATAGTAGGAGATAAGGCAGAATACGTTGCACCAGAAGCCAAACAGAGGCAGTGCTTTAGAAATACAACCTTTAAAACCTCTCAAGGCTTCTGCTGAGCAAACCATAGGCAATAATGATGCCTGTGATTAAGACATCTGAAAGTGAATTTCTGTGTGAAGAGGATACTTGAGATTTTTTTTTTTTTTTCAGTACGCGGGCCTCTCACTGTTGTGGCCTCTCCCGTTGCAGAGCACAGGCTCCAGACGCGCAGGCTCAGCGGCCATGGCTCACGGGTCCAGCCACTCCGCGGCATGTGGGATCTTCCCGGACCAGGGCACGAACCCGTGTCCCCTGCATCGGCAGGCGGACTCTCAACCACTGCACCACCAGGGAAGCCCGACACTATGTTTTGAAGAATCTTGGTGATGAAATAATGAAGAAAGATGGAAAAGTAGGATCACAAGGCCAATACAGAACTAAGATTTTCAGATAGAGAAATTTTATATATGTCTGTAAGCTGAACAGAAGAAAACAGTGGAAAAGAAGAATTGAAAGTATGGGGGGGAAAGTTCTGAATAGTGTAATGCCTTGGTTTTAAGTGCTAATTATACCTCTCAAATTCTTATCTCCATTAAGTGACTCACATTATATACAAAAAGTGGACAAATCTGCACAGCTGCTTGAAACTAGATACATTTTGTGTGGTATACATCAGACAAAGCTACAAAAATCATGCCAAGACTGAGTCACAATTTACCCTCCTGATGGAGAGCAATGCTCCAGAAAAATAACTGGAAAGACTTTACAAGAATTCCACTAACACAGAGGCTTGATAGGTGTGGTCAGGTGGTAAGAACAGACAAAGCACAGGCAAATGGGGACAAGACTTGAATTCCTTTATGCTGTAGAACAGACACACTTACACAATAAACAGTGCTGGACGAAGTAGGGTTTGCCTGCTGCCTTCCCCAAGCAGGAAGCAGATAAAGGAGAGTGGGAAAGATTTTCTTCCTTAAAGGAATGGGGGCATGGACACAGAGGAAAACTGGACTTTCACATAGTTAAATTCTCATAGGGAAAGATGTTTTGAAAGAAAGCTGTACTGCAGAAACTGGTCACAGCATAGAGTTCTACACAACAGGAAGAAGTATAATGTAGATAAATTTATCCAAAGTCTTCAAACTGCAGTGCCCTCCAAATTTTTCCTAGGTTACTTAAGCTCTTGACAAAGCAACAAACAGAAATTGTCAAATCTCCTATCCAGAAACTGGGGTGTTATTGTTAAATCTTACTTTCTAATAAACCACAAAAGACGCTGTAATTCTATGATTCAAATGCAGGACATGGCCATCAAGCAACTTTAATATAGGGTCAGTTTCATAAATGGTCATTCTGTTTCCAGTCTTACAGTCTTATAATACGTTAAGCATAAAAGCAGAATAAAATTTTCTTAAGCATTATAAGGATATTATTTGTCTGCCTTAAATCCTTCAGTGATTCCCTGATGCTCTCATGGGTAAGTCCAGACTTCTCAGTGTCATTTGCAAAGCCCTCCCTGATTTTGCCCCTAAGTATCAACACAGCTTCACTCTTTGTAATTGTGTTCTTTGAATTTTATCCTCTAACCATTTATAGATCTCCTTACGGACCAGTAAAGAAGCCAGGCTGCGTTCATACTTTGCACATTCTGTTATCACTTCCTTGGATATACTTTTCATACTCACAACCTCCTAAACTAGACTAATTTCTACTCTTTGAGAATAAAATAGAATTATTGAAGAATGGAAACTTTTGAGACAGTTTCTAGGTCTTCCATTTGCTAGAAATAGCATCAACCCATGTTTTATTGGGAAGATTAAATTAAATTAGATAATAAAACATTGTATCTAGCACAAAGTAAACCCTCAAGAAAGTACATTTTAGTAGGAGTAATACTTTTACTACTAACTGGTTTTGTTGAATGTGCTGATATTTATTGGAGTGCAAAGAAGAATTTGACATAATAATGTTGATTTGGGTTGTTTGATTTATTAGAGAAGTTGAGAAAAAGTGGTTCAATTAAACCTATATTTTAAAAAATAATTTATATATTCACCAGGGACCTTGTTCTTACACTACTTTATGTAGTTTAAATTTGAGAAAGTTACCAAAAAAATGTCTATCACTTATTATCAATCAGTTGCAAATAGTTATTACCAACTCTGAGTACAAAGTTGATACAACAAGCTATGAAGGTGTACTTATCTCAACCAAGGGATGAACTGTTTGTGACTTTTCAAATCACAGTCCTCTACATCAGTAAAGGAAATAGGAACAGAATTTGTTGGACAGAAAAATAAGAGAAAAAATTTTAAATTCCATTAATAATATTTAATCAAGCTATCCTCTCTGCATGAAGAATTTCTGTACAGTAGATTTCTCCTATTCTTTGTCCCAGGTGAACTGTTCTAGTTATGAAAAAACAGAAATGTGTTTGTGTGAACCATAATGACAACCTACTTCACAGAGCAGAAATAATGATGGGTCCAGATGGTCCAGTGCAGGTGGTCAAAATTGCTACCTCAAAAGCTACCATTATTAAGTGATTTTTCAAAGGGCTCACACTTCGTCCACCACCACCAATCAAGAGACACTTGCTCAGGCCACATTCCCTTGGATAAAAACTAAGAAGTAATCACTTCCTTTAAGGGACCTACATCAATTTCATCACAAACAAAGTTATAAATATGAGGAAGGAATTTCTTTGCAGTTCTTGTGCAGATGTTATTAATTCTGCAAATATAGATGGATACAATGAAAGAAAAAACAAAATATCCAATATGGACAATGATTAACATATACTAGTGTACACACACACACACACACATACACGCACACATACATACACACGCACACACACGCATACACAAACATACACACATATACACACATACATACACACACATACACACATACATTCACAGAGACAGAACACTACATTAAAACACCAATTTACTAAGTAATTTTATCCTGAATTTTACATTTTTAACATTTGACTAAAGTAAAATGAATTAATAATTATCACATTTTATGATGGTTTAAATAGGATTGAGAACAAGTAAATCTAAAATACCTAATTTATGAAATAATTGTAATATTCATGTTTCTTTCTTTTTTTTGAAATAGGACATCAAAAATTTTTATTACAATTCAACATGCTGTTCTAACAATGCTGTGGCCAATCCACCCAATGTTTTCTTCACATTCCTTCCACGCAAGTTAATTTGTTTCACAAAGTGGAACTAAAGTATATTCAAGTCATTCAAATGCAAGCTACATAGATACCTTATAAGTTACTGTATTAAGGTAGAAAAGAGATGCAAGAAAAAAAGATATCCCAGAACTTATAATATAGGTTATCAAAATATTGGTACACAATCTTTCCCAAGCTGCTTCATAATGATCCTAAAATTACCAGCAAGAAAAAATGGTACAAGAATGAGGTTTATGGCTCATCGGACTCCATGTCATAATTACTCTAATACTAATTGGTGTAATAATTCTCTTAATTATCCTCAGAAGGATCTCTATGAGACCGGCAAAAACGACAGCTACATCTAAATCTTTGCACTCTTGAGGGAGTCTCAACGTCGTTCTGCAGTGGTTCTCTTTGAGAGTCAGATGGAGAAACTCCTTTGCAGTAGTGCTTTTTAATAGATTGAATCAGCTGCTCCATCTTATCTCTCTGATCAGTTAACATGGTCCTCACTCCTCTCCTAGAGGTTATGTTTTCACCAAGTAACCGCCCAGTCGGTTGAGGTAGACATTGTGGTAGAATGAAGGGCAATTTGATACTAGGCTTGAGAGTCAAGTTACTGAGGTCCTTTATTAACACTTCAGACATAGTTTGAGAGGCAACTGGAATTCCCTGGGAATTTTCATCGATGGACATTTGAGGAGACTCCAGGCTCCAGGTTGGGTTAACCTCAGATGAATCCATTGGGAGCTTGAAGCTCCCCCAGACCTTTGGGTTCCAGTGGAAGGTGATGCTTTAGAATGAAATTGCTACAAAGTAGCCTGGAAGAACTACAGAGCTAAGAAAGAGGGAGAAAAATCCAAGCTGACACGGAGGGGAGAGAAGAATCCAACCCATGATTCTTTAAATTAGTTATTTTCAATAGGAAGCATTGCTGCCCCCATCAGGCATCTAAAAATTTCTGAGGAAAACTTGGTTGCAAAATAATTGTTATAAACTACTGGAATTTAGAGGCAGAATACCCGGATTCTAAATATCCTCCACATTGTAAAACTGTAACACACAAGGAAGACTTGACCCACATGATTTAGCAATGCCCTTGTCTAGCAAGCTAGATCATATTCTAGGTCACTAAACAAATCTTATTGAATTTCAAAGAATTAAAATTATTCAGACAATATTCTCTGACAAAAAGAGAATTAAACATAAAAAAAAGCAGGATATCAGATACACCTACAAATATTTTAAAAAGCAAGCAAAACTCTACAAAATACTACATTGACCAAAGCAGAAGTCTCAAAGAAAAATAGAAAACATTTTGAACTAAATGAAAATGAAAAGACAACCTATCAAATCTGAAGAATACACTTACATCAAGATGGGAGAGAAATGTATAGTATTATTACTTGGCGACTTAGATGAAATGGATCAATTCCTTGAAAGACTCAAATTATCTAAACTCACCCTAGAAGAAATAGATAACATGAGTAGTACTAAATTTGTAGCTACAAGACTATACTTTCAGAGATCATTTCCATAGTTCATTACTAAATTTGCAGCTAAAACCTTTCTGAAAAAGAAAATGTCAGGCATAGATGGCTTCACTGGTGAATTACAACAAACATTTAAGGAAGAATTAATGCCAGTTCTTAAAAATGTCTCCCAGAAAATTTAAGAGACAGCAGCCCTTCTCAACTCACTTGAGGAGGCCAGCATCTTTTGACACACAAGACAGAAATAATAATAAAAAGAACAATATGACATAAAAATAGATGTAAAATTTCTTAATGAAATACTAGCACATTTAAATAATATATAAAAACAAACAAAAAAGCACAATCAGGAGAGTTATGTTAGGAATGCAAGTCTAGTTCAACATTTGAAAACTAATCAGTGTAATTCATTATCTTAAGACAGTTAACAAAGACAAAAACAAAGGATCATACCAATAGGTGAGGAAAAAGTATTTGCCAACATTCAGCATCCATTCATGATTTAAAACTAAATTCTCAGCAAACTTGGAATAGAAGGGACCTTTTTTAATCTGACAAAGAAAAACCACAAATATCTACAGCTAATGTCAAACTTAATTTCAGAAGACAATATAATCCATATAATCTTTCTCCTATAATCCATATCTAGGTAAAGACTTCATCTTTAACTACTTCTATTCAGATCTATTTAAAGTTCCTACACCTAATTTTATATCTTATTATTATTACCATCACCACTACACTACTACTACTCAAGAAATCCCAGAAATAATAACTGGACCCACCTCTGTCTACACCTTATGATCTCAGTTATAGATCTGACTCACCATAGGATGTGAAAATGCCATATACTCCCTCCGCAGCCCTTACAGCTAAGGGGTCCAAGTTATGTATCAAGGCTTTGCCAATCAGACTTAGCTTGATTTTGGGGCTAAAAAGGACCTCAATTCTGAACACTCCAGGAGATATAATTCACAAAGATTTCCCTCACCGTGGAGTTCTTGATGAAAGAAATCTGTGTAGTAGAGTTCTTGCTTCTTCCATTGTAGCAGGAAAGTCTATAGGGTGTGTATCCAGCAGGGAGCAACTTGTGGCACTCAGTAGTCAGTGAGAAGGGCAGTGGTTTCCTCATCAAACCAGTCCTACAATATCATAAAAAATAATGAAATAATGCCATATGCAGCAACGTGGATGGACTTGGAGATTGTCATACTGAGTAAGGTAAGTCAGAGAAAGACAAACATCATGGGATATCGCTTATACGTGGAATCGTAAAAGAAGGGGGGCACAAATGAACTTATCTACAAAACAGAAATAATGTTACAGATGTGGAAAATAAACTTATAGTTACCAGAGGGTAAGAGGGGGAGGGATAAATTGGAAGATTGGGATTGACATATACACACTACTATATATAAAACCGATAACTAAAAAGGACCTACTGTATAGCACAGGGAACTCAAATCAATACTCTGTAATGGCCTATACAGAAAAGAATCTAAAAAAAAGAGTGGATATATGTAAATGTATAACAGATTCACTTTGCTGTAAGCCTGAAACTAACACAACATTGTAACTCAACTATACTCCAATTAAAAAAAAAGTAATAAAAAAGTTACTTAGTATCCTTTTCATAAACATCTATTCTGCTCTAGTAACAACCCTGAGTGATACGTTCCATAACTTTTGAACAGCCACCTGAAGTACCTGAAGATTGTTTCAAGACTCTGCAAAGGAAGCTACTGCACAAAAGAAATACTTTTATAATCTACAGACAAATATCTAAAATTTGAATTATAGTCCCAATATCTATTCTCTCTGAATCTCATTTTCTGCATCTGTAAAAAAAGAAAAAAAAAAGCATAATTGGCCCATAGGATTGTAAAAGAGACTGCTTTGCACATTGTAATGACATGTTATTAAAAAAAAGTTCTTTTCATGCAAAATTCTATTACAAGAACTCTCGAATTACTTTTTGTCCATTGAAAATTTAAAGTGAAGAAGAAAATTAATTACAAGTTTTTCAGCAAATATTGATTGTTCTGAGTGTATTGTAAATTAAAATGAAGGAGAATTAAGTTCTTCATCATAGTAGAGTAGGAGATATATCAATTAAGATTAAGAAAAATATCTGTATTTACCTCAAAGTTAAAGATCGAGGGAAAAGATTATCTTGTGGTATATCAGGAGTTCAAAACTTTAGGTCACTGTTTTACACATTCAGAAGATATAAAAATATAAAACACCCTCAAGCTATCAAACTTAAATCTACAAAATACAGTAAAGTAAATATGAGTGTATTTGTGCTATTGATCTTTTTTTTTCCAAAATTGAACAAATGATTCGCAAACTGAGAAAGAAAAAGTCGCTTAAAGTTTTAAGCCTAATAAGAAAAATAATTTCAATTCACAAATGCTATTTAGTGACTAGAGTTTGCTCTTGGGAAATAAAATTTTATCATTTTAATAAAACATTCAGAAATTCTCACTGTTGTGCATTTTAAAGTAATCTAATTAAAACCTAACACATATATATGGAATAAAAAAAAATGGTCATGAAGAACCTAGGGGCAAGACGGTAATAAAGACACAAACCTACTAGAGAATGGACTTGAGGACACGGGGAGGGGGAAGGGTAAACTGGGACAAAGTGAGAGAGTGGTAGTGTATATATGGACATATATACACTACCAAATGTAAAATAGATAGCTATTGGGAAGCAGTCGCATAGCACAGGGAGATCAGCTAGGTGCTTTGTTACCACCTAGAGGGGTGGGATAGGGAAGGTGGGAGGGAGATGCAAGAGGGAGAAGATATGGGGATATATATATACATACAGCTGCTTCACCTTGTTATACAGCAGAAACTAACACAACATTGTAAAGTAATTATAGTCCAATAAAGATGTTAAAAATAAATAAATAAATGCCACTCTGGGAAACTGTTAAAAAAAAAAAAGAAAAAAAATGTCCATTGACAGATGAATGGATAAAGAAGATGTGGCACATATATACAATGGAATATTACTCAGTCATAAAAAGGAACGAAATTGAGTCATTTGTAGAGAGGTGGATGGACCCAGAGACTGTCATACAAAATGAAGTAAGTCAGAAAGAGAAAAACAACAGGAAAATGTATGCTAACATACATATATGGAATCTAAAATAAATGGTACTGATGAACCTAGTGGCAGGGCAGAAATAAACATGCAGACGTAGAGAACAGACTTGAGGACATGGGGAGGGGGAAGGGGAAGCTGGGATGAAGTGAGAGAGTAGCATGGACATATATACACTACCAAAAGTAAAACAGATAGCTATTGGGAAGCAGTCGCATGGCACAGGGAGATCAGCTTGGTGCTTTGTGACCAGCTAGAGGGGTGGGATAGGGAGGGTGGGAGGGAGGGAGATGCAAGAGGGAAGAGATATGGGGATATATGTATATGTATAACTGATTCACTTTGTTATAAAGCAGAAACTAACACACATTGTAAAGCAATTATACTCCAATAAAAACGTTAAAAAAAAAACCCAAAAACCTTAGGAGAAAATTGTTTAAACAATATATCCATCATTCATCATATTTGCATTGACAAATTTTTAACATAAACTGTCAAAATTTTAATTTTATAGACTGTATGTGATGTTAAATCAGAAGTTCCAAATATAGTCTTCTTCCTTGCATTGCTTTACACTAAACATATTTTCAAAACACGATCTTTAAAAAACTATCAAAGGTATCTATCTTAGAAGACAAGAAAATATGAGACAACATTCAGGAGGGCCCCCCAAATTGAGAAACAGAGAGGATTATTTTTTCCTTCCATAGGCCTACTGAAAAAAGTTATAAGGCCAGTGTACCATGAAGCTTAGTGAAATCACTTTAAATTATTTATTACATATGTTCTTCTTCCTTACAGTTTTTAATTATTTTGCTACAAGTTGTGTGATTTTATTCCCTATGGTTTAAGAAAATTCATAAGGCAAATTTTGGATGAACAGTGATAACTCAAATATAAGAACTTCTAGATTAAAATGATCATTTCAATTTCATTACTCCTCTTCAATGTTAATCAATTCAACTAAAAATTTCAATTATATATAGAGAAATGATAAGCTATATACTCATTTAAAATGACCACCAAAATATTGAAGGATTTAAGTTCTGAAATTTACCAAAAATGTTCAATTCTAAAATAATATTCAGTAATAATCTTTATTATATTTTATTATATTTCAAATTTATTTTTGAATAGAGACATTTATTTAGAAATTAATAACACTAGATGGTATATTGTTATACCCACAGATTACATTATTAGTTTGTTAGCTAAAAGAAAATGCAAGAAATAATCAGTGAATAATTTCCTTTTATAACGTTTCCAAACTCAAATTTACTAAAGAAAATTCCAGGCATTTTGTTTAGAAATAATGGCTTAAGAGAAAATAGGGTATCTGAGCTTGAGACCTCATTATTTCCCTGCCTCAGCATGAGGTATTACAGATGTTATTAACACATAGACTCCTGGGAGAAACCTGGAAAGAAGTAGCCCAAAATTCTCATTAATTTTAGGAGGTGAAAACTGTGACAATCTGAATAAATAAATAGTGTTAATTGCATTTTTACACATTGGCATGCTACATTTTACAACCAAGAGAAAGGAATGAGTTGAAGGAGAAAAGTTTAAAAAACATTTTATGCATAATTGATCCAGTTTTGTTACAAATTATTCCTCAACCAAAAAAGGTATGAGCAATTACAGGATTAGAAGGAAGAGAAAATTGGAGAAAATATTATTCAAATAATCTATAAATACAGAAACACATAATCCATTTTATTTGTATCAAATCTACATAAAGGAAAATTTATGAGTATGTTGGGTATTTGCATTTATTGAACCCTGAAATAAGACCAGCCTCTAACATCT
This sequence comes from Lagenorhynchus albirostris, assembly GCF_949774975.1. NCBI lineage: Eukaryota > Metazoa > Chordata > Mammalia > Artiodactyla > Delphinidae > Lagenorhynchus > Lagenorhynchus albirostris. The sequence goes on along the minus strand of NC_083096.1, from coordinate 6,381,983 downwards.
GCAGGGTTGACTCAAGTATAAATATGAAGGCCCACATACCATGTGTCTAAATATTGGGCTGGCCAAAAAGTGCCTTCGATTTTTAAGTAAAAATAAAAGACACCATTTTCATTTTAACTAAGAACTTTACTGAACAACATATTCACCCTTTTGTTCCACTACCTTCTGCCATTTTTCAGGCAATATCATAATTCCATCCTCCCAAAACTTTTTAATTTTTTGAGCAAAGAACTGTTCCAGCTGCCCTTTACAGTCTTCCAGGGAACTGAAATGTTTGCCTCTAAGAATTTTGTAAAGACCGAAATAAATGGAAATCTGAAGGGCCGATGTCTACTGAATATGGCAGATGAATCAGAATTTCCCAGCCAAGCTGTAACAGTTTTTGCCTGGTCATCAGAAAAAACATGTGGTCTAGGCAGAACACTCTATGACATAAATCGCAGCAAGATCCTTTTTGACCCACCTCCTAGAGAAATGGAAAGAAAAACAAAAATAAACAAATGGGACCTAATGAAACTTAAAAGCTTTTGCACAGCAAAGGAAACCATAAACAAGATCAAAAGACAACCCTCAGAATGGGAGAAAATATTTGCAAATGAAGCAACTGACAAAGGATTAATCTCCAAAATTTACAAGCAGATCATGCAGCTCAATATCTAAAAACAAATAACCCAATCCAAAAATAGGCAGAAGACCTAAGCAGACATTTCTCCAAAGAAGATATACGGATTGCCAACAAACACATGAAAGTATGCTCAACATGACTAATCATTGGAGAAATGCAAATCAAAACTGCAATAAGGTATCACCTCATACCAGTAATAATGGGCATCATCAGAAAATCTACAAACAGTAAATACTGGAGAGGGTGTGGAGAAAAGGGAACCCTCTTGCACTGTTGGTGGGAATGTAAATTGATACAGCCACTATGGAGAACAGTATGGAGGTTCCTTAAAAAACTAAAATTAGAACTACCATACGACCCAGCAATCCTACTACTGGGCATATACCCTGAGAAAACCATAATTCAAAAAGGGTCAAGTACCACAATGTTCACTGCAGCTCTATTTACAATAGCCAGGACATGGAAGCAACCTAAGTGTCCATTGACAGATGAATGGATAAAGAAGATGTGGCACATATATACAATGGAATATTACTCAGCCATAAAAAGAAATGAAATTGAGTTATTTGTAGGGAGGTGGATGGACCTAAAGTCTGTCATACAGAGTGAAGTAAGTCAGAAAGAGAAAAACAAATACCATATTCTAACACATATATATGGAATCTAAAATAAATAAATAACTAAAATGGTTCTGAAGAACCTAGGGGCAGGACAGGAATAAAGATGCAGATGTAGAGAATGGACTTGAGGACACAGTGGGGTAGAAGGGTAGGCTGGGACGAAGTGAGAGCGTGGCATGGACATATATACACTACCAAATGTAAAATAGCTAGTGGGAAGCGGCCACATAGCACAGGGAGATCAGCTCGGTGGTTTGTGACCACCTAGAAGGGTGGGATATGGAGGGTGGGAGGGAGACGCAAGAGGGAGGAGATACGGGCATATATGTATACACATAGCGTATTCATTTTGTCATACACCAGAAATTAACACAACTTTGTAAAGCAATTGTACTCCAATAAAGATGTTAAAAAAAAAAACAAGCAAAAGATGGACAGCCACGGTGCCAAGGAATATATGCAAATGGCTAATAATAAAAACAACAACAACAACTCAAAAAAAACCAAGCAGTCTTGCATTATCCTGATGGAAGATTATGGGTTTTCTGTTGACTAATTCCAGATGCTTTTCATCGAGTGCTGCTTTCAATTGGTCTCATTGGGAGCAGTACTTGGAATTAATCATTTGGTTTTCTGGAAGGAGCTCATAATCGAGGACTCCCCGCCACTCCCACCATATACACAACATCACCTTCTTTGGATGAAGACTGGCCTTTAGTGTGGTTGGTGGTGGCTCATCTCACTTGCCCCATGATCTATTTTATTCCACATTATTGTACAGTATCCACTTTTCGTCACCCATCACAATTTGTTTAAAAAACGTGATGTTTTCATTACGTTTAAGTAGAGAATCTCATGTGGAAATACAGTCTAGAGAGGTTTTTTTCGCTTAACTTATGTGGAACCGGAACATCAGAATGATTCACATAACCAAGCTGGTGCAAATGATTTTCAGTGCTTGATTTGTATATTTTGAGTATGTCGGCTATCTCCCACATGGTATATCATTGACTGTTCTCAATGAATATCTTGATTTGATCGCTATCAACTTCAACTGGCCTACCCGAGCATGGAACATCGTCCAGGGAGAAATCTCCCACATGAGACTTCACAAACCACTTCTGACATGTTCGATCAGTCACAGCACCTTCTCCATATACGGCATAAATCTTTTTTTGTGTTTCAGTTGCATTTTTACCTTTCTTGAAATAATAAAGCATAATGTGCCAAAAATGTTGCTTTTTTTCTTCCATCTTCAATATTAAAATGGCTACACAAAAATTCACCAATTTTGATAAGTCTTTTTCTAAATGCATGCTGATATGACAGCTGTCACATACAATCTAACAAAATTGTTTTGAATGAAGTTAAAGATAACTAAGTGCTACTAGAGCCATCTTCCGGAAAAAAACGACCGAACCTTTTGGCCAGCCCCATATTTAAAGTACAAAAATCAAAGAACAAAACCAAAAACAAATCAAGACATCAAAGCATTATATGAAATATGTTCTATCATCCTACCTTGAAAATTATACTTCCATAACATCCTGGAAGGCAAGGATAGGGTTTCGAATTCTTGGACACTCCGAATTTTATACCAGAATTGAAGACACAAAGAGAACCAAACAGAGTGGATGTATCTCTTTAACTCCGTAGATTCCTCCTTCATACGTGGCAGGGCCAGAGAGAAACCCTTTAAATGATAGGGTACCACCTAAAAATTGGTGTTTTACATCTTAATAATTTAGTACAGAACTGTGAGGAACAGAACTAATTATATTTCGTGAGGGCTTGATATTGGGTTAAAAAGCAATGAATCATTTCTAGTTTGTGTAACATGATTCTGTGTTTTATACTTTTCATCACTCTACCCCTACTAGAAAATGTTAGAAAATTTCATTTCACGTATGTAACAGCATTCTGCTACTTTGCTTCTCCTTTCCCCCTCCCTCTCCAGATTTGTTTTCCCCATCTTACAAATTAGTTGCCCTTGATGCAAGTCCTTCTAGAATCTAGAAACGTGATAAGTAGGAGATTTATTAAGATATTTGTTCTCAAATGTGGGTCTCTACTTAAATAATTTGAGCTGCCTACTCGGAGAACACTTTTTAATCCAACTTATTGTATACTGTTCTGATGAGAACATACACTATACAAACTCATTGTGGAAAACCTACCCTTGCCCAACTGTTACTTTTAAAATTTATACATTAGGTTTTGGTGAGTTTAAAAAAGTGCTTAATAAACTTCTAGTAATTTCTTATTTAAAATGAAATGCAAGTAAGCATTTCAAATGGCAATTTATTTTGCAGAAAGAAATTTAACTTTGGATCTGGCAAACTATACTCTTGTTTAAACTCACAAAAAGTTTGCACCAATGAAACATTAAAATGAGTGTTTCGGTCTTCCCTGGTGGCGCAGTGGCTGAGAGTCCGCCTGCCGATGCAGGGGACACGGGTTCGTGCCCCGGTCCGGGAAGATCCCACATGCCGCGGAACGGCTAGGCCCGTGAGCCATGGCCGCTGAGCCTGCGCATCTGGAGCCTGTGCTCCGCAACGGGAGAGGCCACAACAGTGAGAGGCCTACGTACCGCAAAAAAAAAAAACCAGAAAAACAAACAAACAGTGTTTTATTTAAAAAAAGAAAAGACCTCCATGCAAACAGACATGAGTTCTCCACCCTACTATACATACTATCTACTGTTACCTAATTTCAGAACCTTGATTTCCACATTTGTAATATAATACTTACACACTGTACATTTTGTATTGTAAGAATTATTCATAAGGTATATACAGTGCCTAAAAGAGGGGGTTCTTAATAACAGAATCAAAATAATGCTGTTTCCCTGCAAATTCAAACACATACACACAGAGACATAATTTTAATGAGCACATTTTTGAGTAAATGAAGTAAGCCAAACAAGTACCTGGACATATGTCCAAAGAACCATCAGTTTCAAAATATACCTCTTCATATTAGATGTATTGGTTTTCTAATTTATTGTTCCAAATATGGGCCAATCAATATAATCAATACAGTGGCATCTTAAGGCTCAGTTATTTTACATAAATAAAGTAACTATCTTTTCCCCTATATATAATGGTATTTAACTGTTAACAAAATTAACAGATTAAAGCTGTGACTGTTACACAGAATTAGAGCCATTCTCCAGAAAGGCTAATTATTTTAATACTAGGCCTTGGATTTGCCTGTCTAAAGTAAGTCACTTTCCGTTGTGATTGATTGCAGGTTCATTTGCATTCTGAAGTAGTACTCCTCCATTCTTTGTTTCACCCTCTGAACACAGCTATTTAAGTGTATTCCATTCTAGAGTTTACATGGGCTGCAGGTGCCAGTTCCTGTTGCAGCTGTGCATATATTTTAAAATGGGCTACCACAGAACACAGAGTGCAATGATATACCACATTTAATTAAGGTCTAGTTTGATTTGTATTGGGTTAGTACTTCCAGAAAGCAAAAGCAGGAACTAAACGACAGGCTTCCAAACTCTTAGGCCATCTAAACCTCTGGACATTGATTACAGAGGGGATGTTGAAAGAGTCTGTCATAAAACAGCAAACATTTGTAAAACCATTCCCTTCAAAAGACTAGCCAGTGCATTGAATTATTAATGAAAGCATATTTGATTAAATGGTCCATGGCTTTTTAAAGCAAATATTACCTTTACAAAGTGCTTTTTGCATCAGAGTTATTTTGTAGTAAAAAACATTAAGAACTAGAAACATTATTGTTTTGTGTTCTTTTACTTTCTAGAATAGCATGAACTATCCTGGCATTATAAAGTGGTTTATTGTGATTTAAAAATATTTTCATTCCTCTGCCAAAGTCAAAGAATTCCACTGAGATATTGTACTTTCTCCCTTACTGTTTGGCTCTATACCAATGGGGGCTAACACATCCAATGCATTCCCTCAGCTAGTGTTATCTGCCTTCCACCTCGATCCACCTTTGGGAGGTGTTGACAGAAGACTGGAGTCTGCAGAGAGACAGAGAGAGAGAGAAGCCATAGTATTTGTTCCTTTCCTTCTCTATGTAGATGCTGTTTTTGGCAGTGGTTCTGTCTCCACCATGATTCTAGTTCCTGTTCGACAGCCCATGATGTTAGATTCTATTTGGTGATCCCTGCTCTTAGGGTCTTATAATCCATTGTGGTATATCGGACAATGTCCTCTCCCCAAATGTTTCCAAGTGTTAATCTCTGGAATCTGTGAAAAGAAAGACCTTCTACCTTACATAGAAAATTAAACTTTGCAGATATAATTATGTTAAGAATATTGCAATGGGAAGATGACCTTGGATTATTTGGATTGGACCAATATAATCACAAGAGTCAGAGGAATCTGATAATACATTGAGCTGACGGAGAATGAAATTACAACATATCAAAATTAGTGGTATAGACTTAAAGCAAGGCAGAGAGGGAAATTTATAGCACTATATAGTTACATCAAAAATAAGGACTAAAATCAATATTGTCTCCCTCCTTCAAGAGACTAGAAAAAGAAGAGCAAAATAAACCTAAAGGAGCATAAGTGATGACTGAAAAGATAAGAACAGGAATAAATTATTGAAAAGAGAAAAGCAATAGGAAAAAGCAATGTTCTGGTTCCTTAAAAAGATCAAGAAAATTGACAAATCTCTAGCAAAACTGGTAAACAAAAGAAAAAGAGAGGGAGTTGAGGAAGATGGCAGAAGAGTAAGAGGTGGAGATCACCTTCCTCCCCACAGATACACCAGAAATACATCTACATGCGGAACAACTCCTACAGAACACCTACTGAACGCTGGCAGAACACCTCGGACCTCCCAAAAGGCAAAAAAATCCCCACGTACTTGGGTAGGGCAAAAGAAAAAAGAATAAACAGAGAAAAAGAATAGGGATGGGACCTGCCCCAGTGGGAGAGAGCCGTGAAGGAGGAAAGGTTTCCACACACTAGGAAGCCCCTTCGCGGGTGGAGACTGCAGGTGGCGGAGGGCGGAAGCTTTGGAGCCACAGAGGAGAGCGCAGCCACCGGGGTGTGGGGGGCAAAGCAGAGAGATTCCCGCACAGAGGATCACGGCCGACCGGCACTCACCAGCCCGAGAGGCTTGTCTCCTCCACCGCCGGGGCGGGCAGGGGCTGGGAGCTGAGGCTCAGGCTTCGGAGGTCAGATCCCAGGGAGAAGACCGGGGTTGGTGGCGTGAACACAACCTGAAGGGGCTAGTGCGCCAAGGCTAGCCGGAAGGGAGTCCGGGGAAAAAGTCTGGACCTGCTGAAGAGGCAAGAGACATTTTCTTCCCTCTTTGTTTCCTGGTGCACGAGGAGAGGGGATTAAGAGCGCTGCTTAAAGGAGCTCCAGAGATGGGCGCGAGCCGCGGCTAACAGCGCGGACCCCAGAGACGGGCATGAGACGCTAAGGCTGCTGCTGCCACCACCAAGAATCCTGTGTGCAAGCACAGGTCACAATCCCCACCTCCCCTTCCAGGAGCCTGTGCAGCCCGCCACTGCCAGGGCCCCGTGATCCAGGGACAACTTCCCCGGGAGAATGCACGGCGCGCCTCAGGCTGGTGCAACCTCACGCCGGCCTCCGATGCCGCAGGCTTGCCCCGCACTCTGTGCCCCTCCCTCCCCGCGGCCTGAGTGAGCCAGAGCCCCCGAATCAGCGACTCCTTTAACCCCCGTCCTGTCTGAGAGAAGAAAAGATGGCCTCCAGCGACCTACACGCAGAGGCGGGGCCAAATCCAAAGCTGAGTCCCAGGAGCTGTGAGAACAAAGAAGAGAAAGGGAAATCTCTCCCAGCAGCCTCCGAAGCAGCGGATTAAAGCTCCACAATCAACTTGATGTACCCTGCATCTGTGGAATACATGAATAGCCAACGAATCATCCCAAATTGAGTAGGTGGACTTTCGGAGCAAGATAGATTATTTTTTCCCTTTTTCTCTTTTTGTGAGTGTATATGTGTATGCTTCTGTGTGAGATTTTGTCTGTGTAGCTTTGCTTTCACCATTTGTCCTAGGGTTCCGTCCTTCCTTTTTTTTTTTTGTTTTTTTTTTTAAATTTTTAAAACAATTTTTATCTTAATAATTATTTTTATTTTAATAACTTTATTTTATCTTACTTAATTTTATTTTATCCTCTTTCTTTCTTTCTATTTTTTCTCCCTTTTATTCTGAGCCGTGTGGATGAAAGGCTCTTGGTGCTGCAGCCAGGAGTCAGGGCTGTGTCTCTGAGGTGGGAAAGCCAAGTTCAGGACACTGGTCCACAAGAGACCTCCCAGCTCCACGTATTATCAAATGGTGAAAATCTCCCAGAGATCTCCATCTCAACACCAACACCCAGCTTCACTCAATGACCAGCAAGCTACAGTGCAGGACACCCTATGCCAAACAACTAGCAATACAGGAACACAACCCTACCCATTAGCAGAGAGGCTGCCTAAAATCATAATAAGACCACAGATACCCCAAAACATGCCACCAGACATGGACCTGCCCACCAGAAAGACAAGATCCAGCCTCATCCACCAGAACACAGGCACTAGTCCCCTCCACCAGGAAGCCTACATAACCCACTGAACCAACCTTAGCCACTGGGGACAGACACCAAACACAACAGGAGCTACGAACCTGCAGCCTGCAAAAAGGAGACCCCAAACACAGTAAGATAAGCAAAATGAGAAGACAGAAAAACACACAGCAGATGAAGGAGCAAGGTAAAAACCCACCAGGCCTAACAAATGAAGAAGAAATAGGCAATCTACCTGAAAAAGAATTCAGAATAATGATAATAAAGATGATCCAAAATCTTGGAAATAGAATAGACAAAATGTAAGAAACATTTAACAAGGACCTAGAAGAACTAAAGAGGAAATAAGCAATGATGAACAACACAATAAATGAAAATAAAAATTCTCTAGAAGGGATCAATAGCAGAATAACTGAGGCAGGAGATTGGATAAGTGACCTGGAAGATAAAATAGTGGAAATAACTACTGCAAGGCAGAATAAAGAAAAAAGAGTGAAAAGAACTGAGGACACTCTCAGAGACCTTTGGGACAACATTAAATGCACCAACATTCGAATGATAGGGGTTCCAGAAGAGAAAAAGAAAGGGACTGAGAAAATATTTGAAGAGATTATAGTTGAAAACTTCCCTAATATGGGGAAGGAAATAATTAATCAAGTCCAGGAAGCACAGAGAGTCCCAGCAGGATAAACCCAAGGAGAAACAGGCCAAGACACATGTTAATCAAACTATCAAAAATTAAATACAAAGAAAACATATTAAAAGCAGCAAGGGAAAAACAACAAAGAACACACATGGGAATCCCCATAAGGTTAACAGCTGATCTTTCAGCAGAAACTCTCCAAACCAGAAGGGAGTGGCAGGACATATTTAAAGTGATGAAGGATAAAAAACTGCAACAAAGATTACTCTACCCAGCAAGGATCTTATTCAGATTTGATGGAGAAATTAAAATCTTTACAGACAAGCAAAAGCTGAGAGAGTTCAGAACCGCCAAACCAGCTTTAAAACAAATGATAAAGGAACTTGTCTAGGCAGGAAACACAAGCGAAGGAAAAGAGCTACAAGAACAAACCCAAAACAACTAAGAAAACGGTAATAGGAACATACATATTGATAATTACCTTAAATGTAAATGGATTAAATGCTCCCACCAAAAGACTCAGGCTGGCTGAATGGACACAAAAACAAGATCCACATATATGCTGTCTACAAGAGACCCACTTCAGACCTAGAGACACATACAGACTGAAAGTGAGGGGGTGGAAAAAGATATTCCATGCAAATGGAAATCAAAAGAAAGCTGGAGTAGCAATTCTCGTATCAGACAAAATAGACTTTAAAATAAAGACTATTACAAGAGACAAGAGAAGGACACTACATAATGATCAAGGGATAGATCCAAGAAGAAGATATAACAATTGTAAATATTTATGCACCCAACACAGGAGCACCTCAATACATAAGGCAAATACTAACAGCCATAAAAGGGGGAATCAACAGTAACACAATCATAGGAGGGGACTTTAACATCCCACTTTCACCAATGGACAGATCATCCAAAATGAAAATAAATAAGGAAACACAAGCTTTAAATGATACATTAAACAAGATGGACTTAACTGATATTTCTAGGACATTCCATCCAAAAACAACAGAATACACATTTATCTCAAGTGCTCATGGAACATTCTTCAGGATAGATCATATCTTGAATCACAAATCAAGCCTTGGAAATTTAAGAATATGGAAATCATATCAACTATCTTTTCCGACCACAAAGCTATGAGACTAGATATCAATTACAGGAAAAGATCTGTAAAAAATACAAACACATGGAGGCTATACAACACACTACTTAATAACCAAGATATCAGTGAAGAAATCAAAGAGGAAACCAAAAAATACCTAGAAACAAATGACAATGGAGACATGACAACCCAAAACTTATGGGATGCAGCAAAAGCAGTTCTAAGAGGGAAGTCTATAGCAATACAATCCTACCTTAAGAAACAGGAAACATCTCAAATAAACAACCTAACCTTGCACCTAAAGCAATTAGAGAAAGAAGAAAAAAAAAACCTCAAAGTTAGCAGAAGAAAAGAAATCATAAAGATCAGATCAGAAGTAAATGAAAAAGAAATGAAGAAAACAATAGCAAAGATCAATAAAACTAAAAGCTGGTTCTTTTAGAAGATAAACAAAATTGATAAACCATTAGCCAGACTCATCAGGAAAAAAAGGGAGAAGAATCAACTCAATAGAATTAGAGATGAAAAAGGAGAAGTAACAACTGACACTGCAGAAATACAAAGGATCATGAGAGTTAACTAGAAGAAACTCTATGCCAATAAAATGGACAACATGGAAGAAATGGACAAATTTTTAGAAATGCACAACCTGCCAAGACTGAATCAGGAAGAAATAGAAAATATGAACAGACCAATCACAAGCACTGAAATTGAAACTGTGATTAAAAATCTTCCAACAAACAAAAGCCCAGGACCAGATGGCTTCACAGGCAAATTCTATCAAACATTTAGAGAAGAGCTAACACCTATCCTCAAACTCTTCCAAAATATAGCAGAGGGAGGAACACTCCAAAACTCATTTTACGAGGTGACCATCACCTTATACCAAAACCAGACAAAGATGTCACAAAGAAAGAAAACTACAGGTCAATATCACTGATGAACATAGATGCAAAAATCCTCAACAAAATACTAGCAAACAGAATCCAACAGCACATTAAAAGGATCATACACCATGATCAAGTTGGGTTTATTCCAGGGATGCAAGGATTCTTCAATATACACAAATCAATCAACGTGATACACCATATTAACAAATTGAAGGAGAAAAACCATATGATCATCTCAACAGCGGCAGAAAAGCTTTTGACAAAATTCAACACCCATTTATGATAAAAACCCTGCACAAAGTAGGCATAGAGGGAACTTTCCTCAACATAATAAAGACCATATATGACAAACCCACAGACAACATCGTCCTCAATGGTGAAAAACTGAAACCATTTCCACTAAGATCAAGAACAAGACAAGGTTGTGCACTCTCACCACTCTTATTCAACATAGTTTTGGAAGTTTTAGCCACAGCAATCAGAGAAGAAAAGGAAATAAAGGGAATCCAAACTGGAAAAGAAGAAGTAAAGCTGTCACTGTTTGCAGATGACATGATACTATACATAGAGAATCCTAAAGATACTACCAGAAAACTAGTAGAGCTAATCAATGAATTTGGTAAAGTAGCAGGATACAAAATTAATGCACAGAAATCTCGGGCATTCCTATACACTAATGATGAAAAATCTGAAAGTGAAATTAAGAAAACACTCCCATTTACTATTGCAACAAAAAGAATAAAATATCTAGGAATAAACCTACCTAAAGAGACAAAAGACCTGTATGCAGAAAATTATAAGACACTGATGAAAGAAACTAAAGATGATATAAATAGATAGAGAGATATACCATGTTCTTGGATTGGAAGAATCAATATTTTGAAAATGACTCTACTACCCAAAGCAATCTATAGATTCAATGGAATCCCTATCAAACTACCACTGCCAATTTACAGAGAACTAGAACAAAAAATTTCACAATTTGTATGGAAACACAAAAGACCCTGAATAGCCAAAGCAATCTTGAGAAGAAAAAATGGAGTTGGAGGAATCAGGCTCCCTGACTTCAGACTATACTACAAAGCTACAGTAATCAAGACAGTATGGTACTGGCACAAAAACAGAAATACAGATCAATGGAACAGGATAGAAAGCCCAGAGATAAACCCACGCACATATGGTCACCTTATTGTTGACAAAGGAGGCAAGAAAATACTGTGGAGAAAAGACAGCCTCTTCAATAAGTGGTGCTGGGAAAACTGAACAGGTATATTTAAAAGTATGAAATTAGCACACTCCCTAACACCATACACAAAAGTAAACTCAAAATGGATTAGAAACCTAAATGTAAGGCCAGACACTATCAAACTGTAAGAGAAAAACCTAGGCAGAACACTCTATGACATAAATCGCAGCAAGATCCTTTTTGACCCACCTCCTAGAGAAATGGAAAGAAAAACAAAAATTAAAAAAGGGGACCTAATGAAACTTCAAAGCTTTTGCATAGCAAAGGAAACCATAAACAAGATCAAAAGACAACCCTCATAATGGGAGAAAATATTTGCAAATGAAACAACTGACAAAGAATTAATATCCAAGATTTACAAGGAGCTCAATCAGCTCAATAACAAAAAAAAAAACGAACCCAATCCAAAAATGGGCAGAAGACCTAAATAGACATTTCTCCAAAGAAGATATACAGATTGCCAACAAACATATGAAAGAATGCTCAACATCATTAATCATTAGAGAAATGCAAGTCAAAACTACATTGAGGTGTCACCTCACACCGGTCAGAATGGCCATCATCAGAAAATCTGCAAACAATAAATGCTGGAAAGGGTGTGGAGAAAGGGATCCCTCTTGCACTGTTGGTGGGAATGTAAATTGATACAGCCACTATGGAGAACAGTATGGAGGTTCCTTAAAATTCCCACTACTGGTCATATACCCTGAGAAAACCATAATTCAAAAAGAGTCATGTACGAAAATGTTGATTGCAGCTCTATTTACAATAGCCAGGACATGGAAGCAACCTAAGTGTCCATTGACAGATGAATGGATAAAGAATATGTGGCACATATATACAATGGAATATTACTCAGCCATAAAAATAAACGAAATTGAGATATTTGTAGGTGGACCTAAAGTCTGTCATACCGAGTGAAGTAAGTCAGAAAGAGAAAAACAAATACTGTATGCTGACACATATATATGGAATGTAAAAAAAAAAAAAAAGGTCATGAAGAACCTAGGGGTATTACAGGAACAAAGACACAGACCTACTAGAGAATGGACTTGAGGATATGGGGAGGGGTAAGGGTAGGCTGTGACAAAGTGAGAGAGTGGCATGGACATATATACACTACCAAACGTAAAATAGATAGCTAGTGGGAAGCAGCTGCATAGCACAGGGAGATCAGCTCAGTGCTTTGTGACCACCTAGAGGGGTGGGATAGGGAGGGTGGGAGGGCGGGAGATACAAGAGGGAAGAGATATGGGAATGTATGTATATGTATAACTGATTCACTTTGTTATAAAACAGAAACTAACACACCATTGTAAAGCAATTATACTCCAATAAAGACGTTAAAAAAAGAAGACACTAATTACCAGTGTTAGGAAGGAAACAGGGGATATCTTTACAGACACTGCAGAAATCTAAAGGATGATAAGGAAATACAACAAACACCTCTACACACATAAATTTAACAACTTAGGTAAAATGGTTCAATTTCACCACAACTCACCTATATGAAAGAGATCATGTTTGGTCCTACAACTATTAAGAAAATTTCACCACAATTTCACCACAATTTCACCACAACTCACCTGTATGAAAGAGATCATCTGTTTGGTCCTACAACTATTAAGAAAATTGCATCTGTAATTTAAAAATTCCCAAAATAAAATCCCCAGGCCCAGATTGTTTCACTTGAAAATTCTATCAAAACTTTTAAAAAGAATTAACAGTAACTCTACACAATTTTTCTAGAAAGCAGAAGAAGAGATAATACACAGGAACTTTAACTTGATAAACAGTATCTGAAAAATCTATGATAACATCATACTTAATGGTGAAAAACTGAATGTTTTGGGAAATCACTACAGATCCTATAGACATTAAAAAGATTAAAAATATTATGAATAATTCTATGCCCCCAAATTTGATAAACTAGATGAAATGGACCAATTATTTGGAAGACACAATTTGCCAAAATTCATACAAGAAGAAATAGACAATATAAATAGTTCTATGTGTATTAAAGAAATTGAATCAATAATTAAGAACATTCCAAATCAGAAAGCAGCAGGATTAATTGTGTTGATTGGTGAATTCCACCAAACATTTATGGAACAAATTATACTAAGTCTTTACAATCTTTTCAGAGGATAGAAGCAGAGAGCCTATTTTCAAACTCATTCTATGAAGCCAGCATTACACTTACACTAAAACTAAACAACATTACAAAAAAAAAAAAAAACTACAGACAAATATCTTTCATGAACATACATGAAAAATTCCTCAACAAAATATCTGCAAATGGAATCCAAGAGTGTACAAAAAGAATTATTCTCTGTGACCAGGTAGGATTTATCCTAGGTATGCAAGGCTGATTCAAAATTTGAAAATCAACTAAATGTAATTCATCACCTTCAACAGGTTAAAAAAGAAAAAAAATACAACACATAATCATATCAACAGATGCAGGAAAAGCATTTGACAAAATTCAACACACATTCATGATAAAAAAAAAAACTCTCAGTAAACTAGACATAGAGGGAAACTCCCTCAATTCCTTGATAAAGAATAATCTTTAAAACACAAAAATGCAGCTAACATCATACTTAATAGTGAGAAACCCAAACCTTCCCCAGTAAGATCACGTACAAGACATAAATATTCCCTTTCACCACTCTTTTTCAACATCTTACCAGAAGTTTTAGCTAATGCAAAGAGACATGAAAAGGTGGGTGTTAAAATTATATATATTGGGAAGGAAGAAATAAAACTGTCTTTGTTCACAGATGACATCATCATCTATATAAAACAGTTGAAAGAATTGACAAAAATTCTAGAAGTAATAAATAATAATAGCAAGGTTGCAAAATACAAGGTTAATATATAAAAGTCAATTGCTTTCCTATATACCAGGAATGAACAAGTAGAATTCGAAATTAAAAACACAATACTATTAATATTATCACCCAGATAAAAGAAATACTTAAGTATAAATCTAACAAAATATTTACAATTCCATATGAGGAAAACTATAAAACTCTGATCAATAATTTAAAATAACTAAATAAATGAAAAGATATTCCATGTTTGATAGAAAGATTCAACATTGTGAAGATGTCAGTTTTTCCCTACTTGATCTATAGATTCAGTTTAAACCCTATCAAAATGCCAGCAAGTTATTTCACTGACATAATAATTCTAAAGTTTACATGGAGTCCCTTGGACCAGCACAATACTGAAAAAGGAAAACAAAGTTGGAGGACTGACATTACCCAACTTTAAGACTTGCCATAAAGCTAGTGATTAAAATCTGTGGTATTGGTAAAAGAATAGACAAACAGATCCACGGAACAGAACAGAGATCCCAGAAACAGACCCACGTAAATATAGTCAACTTATTTTTGACAAAGGTGCAAATGCAATATAATGAAGCAAATATAATAATTTCAACAAATTGTGCAGGAACAATTAGACATACATGTGGAAAAAAAAAAGGAATCTAGACAGAACTAAACCCTTCACAAAAATTAACACAAAGTACATCATGGCCTAAATGTGAAACAAAAAACTATAAAAATACTGGAATATAGCACAGAAAAAACCTACATGACCTTGGGTATAGCAATGACTTTTAGATACAACACTAAAGTTACTATCTATGAAAGAAATGATGAATAAGTTGGGCTTCATTAAAATTAAAAACTTCGGCTCTGCAAAAGACAATATCAAGAGAATGAGAAGGCAAGCCATAGACTGGAAGAAAATATGAGCAACAGATACATCTGGTAAAGGATTATTATAAAAAAATATATAAAGAATTCTTAAAACTCAACAGTAAGAAAACAGGTCTTTTGCCTCTTTAGGTAGGTTTATTCCCAGTATTTTATTCTTTTTGATTCAATGGTAAATGGGATTGTTTCCTTAATTTCTGTTTCTGATTTTTTGTTGTTAGTATATAGAAATGCAACAGATTTCTATGTATTATTTTTGTATTCTGCGACTGTACTGAGTTCATTGATAAGCTGTAGTAGTTTTCTGGTAGCATCTTTAGGATTTTCTATGCATAGTATCATGTCATCTGCAAGCAGTGACAGTTTTACTTCTTTTCTAGTTTGGATTACTGTTATTTCTTTTTCTTTTCTGATTGCCATGGCTAGGAGTTCCAAAACTATGTTGAATAACAGTGGCAAGAATGGACATTCTTGTCTTGTTCCTGATCTTAGAGAAAATGCTTTCAGTTTTTCACCATTGAGAATGATGTTTGCTATGGGTTTGTCATATATGGCCTTCATTGTGTTGAGGTATGTTCCCTCTGTGCCCACTTTCTGAAGAGTTTTTATCATAAAAGGATGCTGAATTTTATCAAAAGCCTTTTCTTCATCTACTGAAATGATCATGTCTTTTTTTATTTTTCAATTTGTTTATGTGAGGTATCACACCGATTGATTTGCAGATATTGAAAAATCTGTGTGTCCCTGGATAAATCCCATTTATCATGGCGTAAGGAAATAATCCCACTTACCATCATATCAAAAAGAATAAAATACCTAGGAATAAACCTACATAAGGAGGCAAAAGACCTGCACTCAGAAAACTATAAGACACTGTTGAAAGAAACTGAAGATGACACAAACGGATGGAAAGATATACCATGCTCTCAGATTGGAAGAATCAATATTGTCAAAATGACTATACTACCCAAGGCAATCTACAGATTCAGTGCAATCCCTATCAAATTACCAATAGCATTTTTCACAGAACTAGAACAAAAAATGTTAAAATTTCTATGGAAACACAAAAGACCCTGAATAGCCACAGCAATATTGAGAAAGAAAAATGGAGCTGGAGGAATCAGACTCCCTGACTTCAGACTATACTACAAAGCTACAGTAATCAAAACAGTATGGTACTGGCACAAACAGTACTGACGCAACAGACATATAGATCAATATAACAGGATAGAAAGCCCCCAAATCAACCTACACACCTATGGTCAATTAATCTACCACAGTGGAAGCAAGAATATACAATGGAGAAAAAACAGTCTCTTCAACAAGTGGTGCTGGGGAAACTAGACAGCTACATGGAAAAGAATGAAATTAGAACATTCTCTAACACCACACAAAAAAATAAGCTTAAAATGGATTAAAAATGTAAATGTAACTCAGACTATAAAACTCTTAGAGGAAAACATAGGCAGAACACTCTGTGACATAAATTGCAGCAATATCTTTTTGGATCACTCTCCTAGAGTAATGGAAATAAAAACAAAAATAAAGACATGTGACCAAATTAAACTTAAAAACATTTTCACAGCAAAGGAAACCATAAAATAGGCAAGAAGACAACCCATAGAATGGGAGAAAATAGTTAGAAATGATGTGACCGATAGGGATTAATCCCCAAGATAAAGGAATAGCTCATACAGCTCAATATCAAAAAAAAAAAAAAAAAAAAAAACCAAACAACCCAATCAAAAACTGGGCAGAAGACCTAAATAGACATTTCTCCAAAGAAGACATACAGATGGCTAAAAGGCACATGAAAAGGCACATGAAAAGATGCTCAGCATCACTAATTATTAGAGAAATGCAAATCAAAACTACAATGAGGTATTACCTCCCACCAGTCAGAATGGCTGTCATCAAAAAGTCTACAAATAATAAATGCTGAAGAGGGTGTGGAGAAAAAGGAACCCTTTTACACTCTTGGTGGGAATGTAAATTGGTGCAGCCACTATGGTGAAGAGTATGGAAGTTCCTTACAAAAGTAGAAACAGAATTACCATATGAGCCTGCAATCCTACTCTTGGGCATATATCCAGAAAAAAACATAATTTGAAAAGATACATGTAATGTTCATTGCAGCACTATTTACAATAGCCAAGACATGAAAGCAACCTAAATGCCCATCAACAGATGAACAGATGAAGAAGATGTGGTATATATACACAATGGGATATTAGCCACAGAAAAGAATGAAATAATGCCATGTGCAGTGATATGGATGGACCTAGAGATTATCATACTAAGTGAAGTAAGCCAGAGAAAGATAAATATCGTATGATATCACTTATATGTGGAATCTAAAAAATGATACAAATGAACTTATTTACACAATAGAAAGAGACTCACAGACACAGAAAACACACCTATGGTTACCAAACGGGAAAGGTGGTTGGGGGGAGGGATAAACTAGGAGATTGGGATTAACATATACACACTACTGTATATAAAATAGATAACCAACAAGAGCCTACTGTATAGCTCAGGGAAATATACTCAATACTTTATAATAAACTATTAGGGAAGAGAATCTGAGTCATATATATATATATATATATATATATATATGACTGAATCACTTTGCTGTACACCTGAAACTAACACGTTATTGTAAATCAACTGTACTTTAATTTAAAAAAAAGAAACAACACCATTAAGAAATGAGCCAAAGTCCTTAACAGACACCTCACCAAAGAAGATAAATAAATCACAAATAAACAAATGGAAAGATACTCCTCATCAAATGTTATCAGGTAAATGCAAATTAAAACAGCAATGAAATACCACTACATACTTATTAAAATGGCCAAAATGCAAAGCACTGACAACACCAAATGCTGACAAGGATTTGGAATAACAGGTAGTTCTATTCATTGCTTGTGTGGATGTAAATGGCACAGCCACTCTGGAAAGCAGTTTGGCTTTGTATACTGTTACTAAACAATCCACTAACTGCACTCCTTGGTATTTACCCAAAGGAGTAGTGGACTTATGTCCACATAAAAATCTTTACATGAATATTTACAGAAACTTTACTCATAATTGCCAAGCCTTGGGAGAAAATTTCAATAATAAAATGAAAAGAGCTACTGAGCCATGAAAAAACATAGAGGAAACTTAAATGCATATTACTAAGTGTAAGAAGTCAATCTGAAAAAGCTATATATGTTAAGATTCAAAGTATATGACATTCTGGAAAAGGCAAAACTACAGAAAAGTAAAAAGTTCAGTGGTTGCCTGGGGATTCTGGGGGCAGGAGTGGATAAATAGGTGGAACACACAGGATTTTAAGGGCAGTAAAATACTCTGTATAGTATAATAATGGATACATGTCATTATACATTTGTTCAGACCTATAGAATGTACAATAGTAAGAGTGAACCATAATATAAATTATGGACTTTGGGTTATTATGATGTGTCACTGTAGGTTCATCAGTTGTTAACAAATGTACCCTCTGGGAGGGTATACATATGAGAGGGAAGGGGTTATATGGGAATTCCTGGCACCTTCACCTCAATTTTTCTGTGAATTTAAAACTGCTTTAAAAAATAAAGTCTTCATAATAATAATTATTAAAAACTCACTGAATATTTTGCACCTAAGTTCAGTAATAAGACGAGACTTTTCACTACTTTCATCAATCTGTTCAACATAGTACTGAAAGTTCTAGCCAATGCAATAAAGTAAGAAGAAAAACAAGCCAGCTTTAAACAAAACATTGTTATACTTGACACCAAAAACTTGGTCCATGAAAAAAATGATAAAAAGAAATTCACAAAATTAAAAGTTATGCTCTCTAAAAGACCCTGTTAAAAGAATGAAAAGATATGCCACATAACTGGAATGGTTAATATTATATCATCTGGAGTGGGCATGGGTTTGGCCCAACATTACTCTGGGTGTTTCTGGCTGAGATCAAGATTTGAATGGGGAGATGGAGTAGAGCAGATTGCTCTCCTTAGTCTGGGTGGGCCTATCCAATCAGCTGAAAATCTTCATAGAGCAAAAAGGCTGAGTAAGAGGAAACTTCTGCTTGACTGTTGAGCTGGAACATCAATCTTTTCCTTCCTTTGAACTCAAATTGAAATATTGGCCTTTCTTGGGACTTGAGCCTGCAAACTTCCTGATTGGAGTTAACAGCATTGACTCTCCAACTTGTCAGGCCTTTGGACACAGACCAAGACTAGACATTGGCTCTCCTGTATCTCCAGTTTGCCGACAGCAGATCTTGGGACTTCTTGCCATATAATACAATGAGAAAATGGCAAGAGACAGGAAGAAACACTTAGCTCAGGAGGATATACAAACAATAAGAACATAAAAATAACCACTTGGGAAATACGAATTAAAACTATAATGACAATAAGACAGAACAAAACAATGAGCTATCACTACACTTACCGGAATGTCTATAATTTTGAAAAAAATATATAGTGACACCAAATGCTAAAGAGAATGCAGAGGAACTGGATTACTTATACATTGCTAATGGATTGTTAAAAGAAAACAAACAGTTTTGCAGTTTCTTCAAAAAACTAAACATTCAATTACCATAGGACTCAGCAGTCGGACTCCTAGGCATCTATACTAAAGAAATAAAAACTTATTATCACCTATTTTCACACAAAATTTATACATGACTGCTTATAACAGCTTTTTTTAAAAATAATATCCCCAAACTGGAAATAACCCTGATGCCCTTCAACAGGCGATAGGTAAAACCATCTGTGGTACATCCATACTACGGAATAGTACTTGGGAATAAAGCAAAATGAAATATATGTACACATAACAACTCTGATGATCTCCCGAAATTTACACTGATTGCAAAAGAAAAATACTTATCCAAAAGCATTCTTGAAATGATAAAACTATAGGAATGAAGAACAGTTGAAAAGGAAATGGGTGTGGCTATAAAAGGGAAATATAATGATCTTTTTCATGGTGACAATGTTCTATATCATCAATGTATCAATGTCAACATCGGGCTGTGATATTGTATGATGGTTTTGCAAGACATTTCCATCGGAGAAATCTAGTACAAGGTACATGGGAATCTACGTTATTTCTTACAACTACATTTAAGTGTACAATGACCTCAAATAAAAATTTAATTAAAGATGATTAGGGACAAAATTTAACCTGTACTGTGGGAAAAAATAATGGTCAGATATAAAACTTTTCAGAAAAAAATACAGAAAATTATTACCAAAAACCTGCAGGAAAATGTATATTAGAGAGAGATCTTCAGAAACAACGAAAATAATCCCAGGTTCAGATTCTTAGGATTCAGTCTGGTAATGCAGGATGTCTGATTTGCACCACTTTTCATTTATTCAGTGATTACACTTTATTCATGTCATTTCTTTTCTACTCTTTTTACTTCTTTATAAATACCCTGTTTGATAATTCTTATTTATTATGAAAATATTTAGTCCTATGTTTAGTTTTCTAACATATCTGAAAATAAAGTTACCATAATAGTATTTATTCTATTCATTCAATTTTTTCTTGTTCTTTCCACTGCACTTCCATGCCGTCTATAGGATAAATTAAATATTTTAGAGTCACTTTCCCCTCTCTACTTCATTATATCATCTTTTAATAGTTATACTAGAGATAACAACATGCATAATTGGCTTTTAAAATATACCATGTAAAGGTGCTTTACCACTTCCCAACATAGCAGGGAATTTACAATAGCTTAAAGCCATTTACCCCTTCTCCTACATTGTTTTGCTGTTATCTGACTTTCAATGCCAGATATATCAATAGTATAAACTCCGAAGCACACTTTTATTTTTAATAGATCAGTATTTTATATTTTAGTTTTGCCCATATACTACATTATATGGGAGGGTTATTCATTCCTTCCTGCACATTCAGGCTGAATTCTGAGACTCTGGATGAGCCACTACATTCAGTGAAAGAGCTGAGATTTACAGCTTATCTGAAATGATGCAAAGAAAGCACACATACAAAGAGGATAAATGGAGGACAAGAGAAGGTGGTAGAACTAGTGTAAATAAAAGTAAAAATCTAATGAAAATAACATTTAAACACATGGTGTGAAATCAGAGGGTAGAAACAGAAAATGATGGATATACCTTAAGCAAAAAAAACTTAGCTAGCCTGATAATGTTATGTAAATGGTCTAAATATTTTATATATGATGATAAATAATATTTTATTCACAGATATATTGGTATGCTTTTAGCTGATAATTTATTAGAAACCCAAACAGAGGCACCAAAAATTATGGTTGAAAACAGGTAACTAAAAATTAGGGTTTTATCGATTTAAGTTATACAACCAGAGCCATCAGCTATGATTTTATTTAATTTACATTTGAGTAAGAAAAGTTTCAGAAACCTGAATTATAATAATTGTAAATAATTTATAAGTACTGATTAAAGTTCTAAGCAAACAGTTATCTTTTAAAATCTATTTTGTAAGGCATTTGCCATTTTTAAAAAATATAAATGCCCTTTGAGAAAGTTTTAGAAATTCTTGCTAGAGATTTGAAGATAAAAATGTTTTTAAACATCCATTTTTTAATAAGCTTTATAAAATACTATGTTCCACCCGAATTCTAATATACTACAAACCTCCTGTGGAGTACAATAAAAAGATTTCTATGTAGTTCATATGTCTTTGTTTCTGACTAATGGAAAACAAATGAAATGATGAAAAAGTCACATTAGAGTCAGTCACACATCATAAATTGCCTTTCTTAGTGTGTCATTGTATAAAATGACTTGATGTGCCCCAGAGGAGAATTCCATTAAAACACATACTCTGCTCATTCAGAACTTTAGCTTCATAGAGGAGGAAAGACAGAAAAGTGTAGTAATGCCCATCTGAACCGCTTGATATAATACATGTAGGCAACTATAGTTGGGAACCAGTGAAAAGTTATAAAGAATGGAAAATATCCCTTCTATGATATACCCTGTGTAACAAGAAGATTAATAGATTTCTAAGTTCATATTTTCTTTTTAAACTGCCTAAAATATCCACACATTACCCTAAAACTCATACAACTCTGTCATAAGTGAATGGTAGCAATATTTGTGCACACTTGTCATTTAATAAAAATATTAAAGTTTCTCTTTCCATAAACTCATCATGGGAATGGTTTTAAATGATGGGCTCAGTACCAATAAACCCTGCATATAAAGACTGCATTTGGCTGATTCTAAACGATACTCTCTTACACACACACACACACACACACACACACACACACACACATACGCAATTTAAAAATCCTCTCAAAATGAAACCAAATGAAAAAGAATGAAAAGCACTTTTGCATTTATACCATCTGCTACATTATACTTACAATCCATTTAGCATAACTCCCTTCTTAGTTTGCAAAATGAAACATACTAGTTTTGTACACTCTCCAAATCCAGTAGGCACCAATCATGTAGAAATTAACTTACATGGCCACATTCCACAGCCTTGATATTTTTCCAATTACTTATTTTTCATTATAATCACTAAAACTTTTCATATTGATATGATGGATGCTTACACATGAGATGGAATTTTTAAAATGGTGTCCATACCGGTGGCAGTAAAATTTAATCTAAGATACTAGATAGGTACAGCATTGGTCAGCGCTTGATTCTTTTATTATGTAAAATACATGTGGAGTATTCTTTATTTGAAGCTAACTTGTTATATGATTCTTTTATGGAGACCTATTGTTTAGAAAAACCAGCCCTTCCTTAGCTGTGAAACACACAAAAATAGGAACATTATATTAGTAATATGAGTATACATGAAGTTACCATCCCCATTTCCACAGTATTTTTATTCCATTTTTACAAGACCTCAAATCCTTTGAAGAACATTTTCTCATTTTTTTCCACTCTATTTGCTCACCTTTTAGCTTAGCCTAGTGACAACTGTCGTAACTTGAGTATCTGATTTACTATCTTTTTGCCCACCATAGATATTGTGATTTTATTGAACAAACACGTTTTCCACACAATAATTTTCCCAGCATTTCTAAACTCCACAGATCAAATAATCTTCTCCATCTTTTTTAGCTTCCCACGCTCATGGTCAGACTCTAGCCAAGCGTTACCCAATAGCAATATAATACAACCATACTTAAAAAAACAGTGTAATAAACACACATACACACACTATGAAGAAAGAGCTAAAATTCATTTTAATTGTACATTGTTTTTAAACCAATGTATCCACAATATTTTGGACATTGGTGAAAATTCCTGTGTTAAAATTACAATATGCTCCATCCAAACCAAGACTAACAAGAAAATTTATGGTTTATAAGTACGTGGAAACTTAGGAAAACCTGAGGAAATTGAGAGAATTATAAATAGGATAAAACCTATCTTCAGCCACTCTGATAAAAAAGTTTTTTGTAACAGGAATCAGCTGAGATATAGAATGTAGAAATGGCACTTTTCTTTCACAAGAGCAAAGAGATTAATACCTAATACACTATTAGCAAGAGAAAAATATGTTTTCTCTTTTTATTGTAATACAATTATTTTTGATATGCCAGTGAAATGCTCACTTATTTTCTTTGAAATAATTTCAATGAAAATAATTATAGAATATGGCTCTCAAAAAGCTCATGATCTTAATGACATGACTTGAAACATACAAATTATAACAAATTATGCTTTTTTATTATCACTTCATATATTTCACACATATTGTCAGTATTTGAATGACATTTTTGGGAAGTTGAAGGCATGCCTATTACTACTTTTTTCTGCTCTGAAAGTAATTGAGAGCAGCTTCCTCTTTGTGTCTCCTTTCTGAAAAATTACAAAACTCTATATTGCAGCCATAATTCCCACATGTCCATTAGCACTTCCCTTTGGTAACAAAAATTGTATGCTTTACCTTTTAAACTAAATTTGTGTTTCCTTTTCTGTCAAATATACTTGAATATATCAAGATATTATATTCAATTTAAAAGAAACACAACTAAAAAGAGAGTGTCAAAAACTGACAGTTCTGGTTTCCTAGTAGCTATTGAACTTCATAAGAAAATTGTGGGATTAAAATAAAATAAAATATAACAATACAAACAATATACACAGAAAGAGGCATCTCAGTTTTAAAGAGAACACTCCCTTTAAGCATGTCTTTATTGAGGATTAAAAATATATACATAAATTCTGTATAAAATGTGTATATGTACATTTATCTAGCTCTAAGATTAAAAGGAAAAGGCAAATTTACAAGTGGAAGGAAGAGGTGCTGTCAGCTAGAGCATATCTCATCCTCCTTACCTTGATAATGCCAAGGAGAAAGGAAAATGAAAAAATTGTTTTGTCAAAATTATTTGCAAACATGCTAATCAATGGTGCTGAATAGGTTCTAATAGAGAAAGATAAGGAGAGTCTTAATCTATGGAATTCTTTTAGCATGGTGCTCCTGGTCTGCCTGGGCTTCTTATGATAAACAAACCTGGAATTTTTGTATTTATGGGGCATGGCCAGTGGTCTGCTAGAGTTGGCTCAAACCGATTTTTGAGCACCAATTTTATACATCCCTTTCCTACTCTAAATCCAGTGACACCACACTGTAGGCTTAAAATCACCCACAATGTATTTACATCACAAAGACTAGCATATGCAGGCTTCCCTGGTGGCACAGCAGATAAGAATCTGCCTGCCCCCATCTCCTGGCTATTGTAAATAGAGCTGCAATGAACATTGTGGTAGATGACTCTTTTTGAATTATGGTTTTCTCAGGGTATATGCCTAGTAGTGGGATTGCTGGGCGGTATGGTACTTCTATTTGTAGTTTTTTAAGGAACCTCCATACTGTTCTCCATAGTGGCTGTATCAATTTACATTCCAACCAGCAGTGCAAGAGGGTTCCCTTTTCTCCACACCCTCTCCAGCATTTATTGTTTCTAGATTTTTTGATGATGGCCGTTCTGACCGGTGTGAGATGGTATCTCATTGTAGTTTTGATTTGCATTTCTCTAATGATTAATGATGTTGAGCATTCTTTCATGTGTTTGTCGGCAATCTGTATATCTTCTTTGGAGAAATGTCTGTTTAGGTCTTCTGCCCATTTTTGGATTGGGTTGTTTTTTTTGTTATTGAGCTAATTGAGCTGCTTGTACATTTTGGAGATTAATCCTTTGTCAGTTGCTTCATTTGCAAATATTTTCTCCCATTCTGAGGGTTGTCTTTTGGTCTTCTTTATGGTTTCCTTTGCTGTGCAAAAGCTTTTAAGTTTCATTAGGTCCCATTTGTTTATTTTTGTTTTTATTTCCATTTCTCTAGGAGGTGGGTCAAAAAGGATCTTGCTGTGATTTATGTCATAGAGTGTTCTGCCTATGTTTTCCTCTAAGAGTTTGACAGTTTCTGGCCTTACATTTAGATCTTTAATCCATTTTGTGCTTATTTTTGTGTATGGTGTTAGGGAGTGTTCTAATCTCATACTTTTACATGTACCTGTCCAGTTTTCCCAGCATCACTTATTGAAGAGGCTCTCTTTTCTCCACTGTATATTCTTTCCGATGAATGGATAAAGAAGATGTGGCACATACATACAATGGAATATTACTCCGCCATAAAAAGAAACAAAATTGAGTTATTTGTAGTGAGGTGGATGGACCTAGAGTTTGTCATACAGAGTGAAGTAAGTCAGAAAAAGAAAAACAAATACCTTATGCTAACACACATATATAGATTCTAAGGGGAAAAAAAGAGGTCATGAAGAACCTAGGGGTAAGATGGGAATAAAGACACAGACCTACTAGAGAATGGACTTGAGGATATGGGGAGGGGTAAGGGTAGGCTGTGACAAAGAGAGTGGCATGGACATATATACACTACCAAACGTAAAATAGATAGCTAGTGGGAAGCAGTCGCATGGTACAGGGAGATCAGCTCGGTGCTTTGTGACCACCTAGAGGGGTGGGATAGGGAGGGTGGAAGGGTGGGAGATGCAAGAGGGAAGGGATATGGGAACATATGTATATGTATAACTGATTCACTTTGTTATAAAGCAGAAACTAACACACCATTGTGGAGCAATTATACTCCAATAAAGATGTTAAAAAAAAAAAAAAAAAAAGAAAGAAAGAAAAGGGCTTTCCTGGTGGTGCAGTGGTTGAGAGTCCGCCTGCTGATGCAGGGGACGCGGGTTTGTGCCCTGGTTCGGGAGGATCCCACATGCCGCGGAGCGGCTGGGCCCGTGAGCCATGGCCGCTGAGCCTGCGCATCCGGATCCTGTGCTCCGCAGCGGGAGAGGCCACAACAGTGAGAGGCCCGCGTACCGCCAAAAAAAAAAAAAAAAGAATCTGCCTGCCAATGAAGGGGACACAGGTTCAATCCCTGGTCTGGGAAGATCCCACACGCTGTGGAGTAACTAAGCCCGTGCACCACAACTACTGAAGCCCGCGCGCCTAGAGCATGTGCTCCAGAAGAGAAGCCCCCGCAAACAGAAGCCCGCACACTGCAACTAGGGAAAGACTGCGAGTAGCAGTGAAGGCACAACGCAGCCAAAAATAAATAAATAAATGAAAAAAAAAAAAAAGACTAGCATATGCTATAAATCTGGGCTTTTGTACAATTCCCACAGCCAGAGAGTGAATTGTTAAACATATAACAGCATGTCATTTCCATTTCCCCCCTTTATATTTGATTCTAGTGTAAAGAAACACCCCCATCTTGAAAGAGCTCCGGGATGAATTCCTAACCACAGGAGTTGCCTGATGAAGATGCAACAGGGGGACATGTTATAGGGTGGGGGTGGGGCACTTGTGGCACAACTGAGCAAAGAGCTCTTCCAAATAAGCCACTACAACAACAGCAACCTGGGCAAAGTTGTCAAAAACAATCATTTAAAGACCCAGGAAAGTGGTGAAAAGGCATGTAACAATTGAGAAACAGATATTCAAGAATGTCTGTTGAATCTCAGGAAGAGCAGTAGGTGTACGGCATCTTAACCAGAAACTGCTTTCTCCGTGGCTCCCCAGATCCATGGTTAGAAATTCTACACAGCCAGGTAGGGCGGACCATCAGGCATTAGCAGCTCTGCTGTCTGAGTGCAGGAGGTTGACGTTATTTGAAGCACTGTGTAAAAAAATCCACGCCCAGATCTTAAAAGATGTCTCTAGAACCACATAGCTAGCTAGTGGACCACGCTGATTAAAAGCGCTGAGCATATCTGAACTGTCAGCAAGTTTCAGTACTTCAAAAACTAAACCATGCATTTTTAACAGTTTCATGTGTATTTCTTCAGTTTGAGTCTGTCTGGAACCTCTCACTACTGCTACTCTTTGCCGTGTTCCCAAATTCAATTCTCATTCATCAGCTGTTTGTCATAGAACCCCACACTCCAAATGATCTGTGCATTCCCTCTCCAAACCGTATCTTCCAATGCTAACTTTCTAACCAACAATTCCCATTGTTCTGCCTTACTTTAGTTCCATTTTAAAGAAATTCCCCTACCCTCATCATATGTAGCATCTTTACTAAGACTCTGTCTCCTTGCCTGAGCTAAAATATGGATCTTCTCTAAGGGCACTGTTTCTCCTATGCCATGTATGAAAGGCTGCTAATTTTCCTGTAGCCCACGACCCTAATGTTCAGGGTGATCTGGTGCTGTCACTGATACCTGTTTGCTACCATTTACGTCTTCAGTTCATCTTCACCAGAGTAATTTCCTAAGCCTATAGACTCTAGTGCAAAGCGACTGAGAATTTGCACCCTGGATCACAATTTCCTTTCCTGCCGTAATCCTAGATGGTTTCTGTGTCTACAAAGATGTCCAAGAGAACACATTAGATTTTAATATCAATACCATTTTAACTTCTCTGGCCTGCTTTCCACACCTTCCCAGCACAAACACATTGTTTGTTTGTTTAATCAAACAAATTAAACAAATGACAACTTATCAAACCTTCATAACTGTTTCTACCCTTCTAGTTCCTTCACTCCATTATTCCTATCTCTTCCTCTTCCTTTCTTAAGCTTTCAGACACCTGCACTTTTTCATATGCCACCTTTATACTCTCAGCCCCTGTCACTTTCATACCAAAATGATTTTTCTTTCCAACCATAATTTTACTTGTACTTTCAACTACCTTATTCCTTTAAACTTTGGCTATATTCTGTAATATTATATGGTACTTAAACTTTTGTTAACCTTATCATTCTTTTTTTCTAGTCCTTTTGGGGACTGCTGGTTATTTTTGAAAATACTGCATAACCACAATAACTACTGTTCAAGTTTATGGTCTTCAGTCTAGGGATTGTTCTCTTCCTTTGGAACCCTTTCAAATGCCCTTGGTCAATTTCATCTCATATCTTCTATGGTGTTTCATTGAAAAAAAAATACTGGTACCAACGTTAATCTTGACCACACTTTCATCTTTCTGTCGTTCACTCACAATCTTTTTCTCCCTCTCTCTAGAAATTACCAGGCCTCTTACTTCACTTCCCCATCTGGTTTGTGTTTCTCTTTAGCTGTCACTTTCTTTCCCTCCACTGCAATTTTTCCTAGAGGTAATGTATGCACAAACTATCTTTCATTAATATTTACTATATGCCTCACAATATGAGCTATGTATTTACAATATGTGGTTTACAATAAAATATAGGGGATTTTGAAATGTGACAACAAAAAATATTTACAAAAAAGAATCTGTAATTTTCCCGGGACTCAATCCATTAGGTTGTTTTTGCATTTATTTGAAAAGTATTCTTCCTAGGCTTATATCTCAACAGCTGACATATCAGAGTTTCCCCCTCACTCTTTGAGGCAGGTCACTATCCACTTCTCACCAATATCCAGTTCTTCTTTACTTCCTGGGTCTCTGTGTAAGGTGGTGACTGGCCCCCAATATAATCTTAGTGTAAGAGATGTGTAATATTTTGGAGCTGAGGCAGTGAAGAAGTCTCCAGAATTCTCCAGTCTCGGATCCCTTTTGCAAATATCATGGGGGCAGCCTTGTACTGAGATACAGAGCCACAGAGTATTACCTGGGGGTAATACCTCTTTGAACTGATATACTTCTCATCTTAGTGATCTTTCTCTGTAGCCTCTAACACAGTTGAATACATCTTTGTTTCTCAGGCTTTCTTTCCTTAACTTCCATCAGTTTATTGGGAAGCCTCACACAGATGGCAAAGGGCGGTCAATAAATCAAAACACAAATTCAGCATCTTCCCCCAAAACATGTTTTTTCTCATTTATTATCCCTGCATGATAAAATTCATATATGCTCAACTAAGTCCAATATCTACAAGTCAAATTTTCTCTTTCCTTTCTGCCTGCATCTTAGTTTACAAAATCCAGATTGTACCCCTGAATCTCTCAAAGCCTTTTCCTGCTTTCTTTTCCCATTGTTATTTCCATTGAGTCCCTTATAAATTTTTCCAAAAGAATTGCAGTCTACTCCATACCTGGCTCCCTGCTTAGAGGTAAGTGCATTTTCCATTTGGAAAAGGAAAAGTTGGAAAATAACAAAAAGTGGTCACCCATTGATAGTACCTCTCATATTCTGCTGTACAAAAGAATCAAGAAATCCCAACCATTCTTTAGGCTCTAATATCTAGAAGAGCTCTCCTAGCTGCTATCTCCCACTCCTGTACCTTGCAGTAGGCATTTTGAGGGTGCCTTTGTTATTCACTCCTGTTGGATGCCTGTGGATTTCCTAAACTGATGGGCAATCGCAAGCTGTTATCCAGGCCTGAATTTTCCCTGGCATTTCACATGTCCCTCAAACCCGTGGGAGGCTTCTGGGCTTATTTGCTTTTGGTTGACTTTGTTAGCTAGAGTTCTAGAGATCTAGAAATCGTGCCTAAGTATTTTACTTGCATTTTGGTACTTCTGTGTCCTACCTGTAAACTGTCCTTCTCTCTGCACAAATCCTAATCCCATCTCCATATTCCCCACCTTCATTTCCAGACAAGCAATGCAAAATCAACACCTTAGGGCAGTCACCCCAAATTTGTGTTCTATATCTAGCTCTAAATCAGCTTCAATTTCAAAATAACCTTTTTCTCATCTCTTCTTTCTCTAACTGGCACTCCCTCACTGCTGCCCACACATTACTCCCATTAAGTGCTTAACCAGTTGTATCTGAGAAAGGTCTGGGAATATCAGCTTATTCAGTTTGAGAAATCTTTTGTCTGACTCAGTCCTGTCTCAATTTTGTAAAATTTTGAGACAGGACCTGTCTCTGTATTGTAAAACTTGGCATGGGGCAGATCATTTAATTTTTCTAAATTTCTCAATCTCCAGATTATGACTGGCCCATTTTGGACTTCAGTCTGCAAACAGAAAAGGACTTTCTTCGAAAATGTACAATTTCTTTCCTTTCTGCTTTCAAACCACTTACTTCAGTTGATCTCTTTCTGCAATTATTACCCGTGGCTTTAAGAAATATCCAGTACACATTAGACTTCTTACTTTTTTTGTTTTTTTAACCAATCAACTGCAATGGCAATATAAACTAGAGGTGGGAATGTAAATTGGTGCAGCCACTATGGAGAGCAGTATGGAAGTTCATTAAAAAACTAAAAGTAGAGCTACCATATGATCCAGCAATCCCACTCCTGGGCATATATCCAGACAAAACCATATTTTGAAAAGATACATGCACCCCAATGTTCATAGCAGCACTATTTACAATAGCCAAGACATGGAAGCAACCTAAGTGTCCATTGACAGAGAAATGGATAAAGAAGATATGGTGTATATATATATATATATATATATATATATGTATGTATAGATATAGATATACACACAATGTATATCTATATCACTGTATATACACATTGTATATATACAATGTGTATATATATACATCTATACATATATATATTATATATATATAATATATATACACAATGGGATATTAGCCATAAAATGAATGAAATAATGTCATTTGCAGCAACATGGATGTACCTGGAGATGATCATACTAAGTGAAGTAAGTCAGACAGAGAAAGACAAATATCATATGATATCACTTATATGTGGAATGATACAAATGAATGATACAAATGAACTTATTTATAAAGCAGAAACAGACTCACAGACTTAGAAAACAAACTTATGGTTACCAAAGGGGAAAGGTGGGGGGGAGAGATAAATTAGGAGG